>NC_018248.1:110095-124680 GCF_000227135.1 Leishmania donovani | reverse complement strand
GGGGATGTGGCCTCATTCACCGCTCGTAGGCGCACCTCATATCGTAGCATGAGGTGGGCGCACACGTGCCCCCCTTCCTCCTCCCTACGGACACAGTCACCCGTACACGCGCAGAGAGAGAGGAGGGAGGGGAGGCAAGGCCGAAGTAGAAGAGGAAAGCAGTCGAGGACGGCGACACCAGGGAGCGAGAGAGAAACGTGCTGGAGCACTCATCCCTGCACACGGACCGAGCCACGCAGCAGCACACGTAAAAAAGGCAGCCGTGGTCATCCGCAATGGAGAGGGCGAGGAGGGCGACCACACAGAAAGAAAAGGCGACACACACCACTTGAGAAACACAACGAGGACATGCAAGGGCCACAGCCAGCGACGCACGCCTGACGTTCTCTCCCTTTGCCGCTCACTTGAATCGTGAACTGCACGATCCTGCCTTGCCTTGTTTTGCGAGCTTCATGCCCGGCAGCACGCCTTCCAGCTCCACTGTCATCATCTACGTACATCGACTCTGCACAGCCACAGACCCGCATACACACCCGCGCATCGAGCTCGTCTGCAGGCTGTCCATCAGCGCGCACGCGACTCTACGCAACGCGCTCGTAGAGCAGTATGTAGGCCGTCGTCGTGACCACGCCGACAGCGTCGGATGGAACGCCAAAGTACTGCTTCACATCTCGCTCCGCCATCGTCGACACAGTCTCGTCGTCGAAGCGGCGCCACAGCTGAGGACCGTAACGGACACACGTGAAGTAGTGCCCTGAGTTTGGTCCCTCGCCAATGTGGGCGACAAAACCTGTCAGCTCGAAGCGCGCCTTGTGGCGGGCGACGCCACGAAGCTTGCGGCGTACCTCCTCCGACGCCGGCTTGAATGTGTCGGTCGACGAAGTCGCGTTCGCTTCGTCTTTCTGTCCGCTGCCGCTGTTGTTGTGCCCGCTGGTGCTGCTGACCGCGTCAACGCCGATGTTCTTCTGCGAGCGCGCCAGCTTGTTGCGCAGGCTCTGCTCGACCACCTCTGGGTCCGTCAGGTACTCCTCCACGTCCATCTGCATCGGCAGTGCGACGTGGTCCGCCTTCTTTGTGAAGATCTGCTTCTTCACGTCGTACTGGAAGCGCTTCAGGTGGATAAGGAGCGCGTACTGCGGCAGCTGCTGCACGTGGATCGTCTTGGCGGCGCGCACCGGCATCTTGCACTCCTCGCAGCGCAGCTTGTTCTTCCCCCAGAAGTACTCGGGGTCACCGAAGTGGTCGAGGCAGCGGAGGAGGGACGTGCCCTGTGCCGTCTCGAGGCTGAGGTCCATGAAGACCTCTTCTCGGGCGGTCACGTTCTCGCACTCGAGGCAGGCGGTGAGGGAGCCGAACTGGCCTTGCAGGATTACCTGGAGAGGGGTGAGCTCCCCGCTGAAGGGCTGCTGTGCATCCACCGCCTTGCCCCCGTTCGCGCCGGCGTCGCTGTTGGTGGCCGCTGCCGAGGTTGTCTTGTCGAGCTTGTTTTCCTTGTGGCTGTGGCTGCTGATGTGCTTATCCTTGCTGTGCTTCCAGGAGAAGGACAACGACCCCTTCTTCTTCATGGATGTCTCGTGCTTGAGAAAGAGGTTTACGTTGGCGGGGTCGGCCATGATGCGCTGCTCCGTGTCCCAGATATCATTCAGCAGAAACATGGTGAACTCGTGTGCGTCCTGCTGCATGTCGTTGTTGAAGACCTCGTTCTTGGCGCGCACGCAGTTCAGCAGTTCTTTTGGGGCGATCTTCTCGCGCGGGTACTTGTCCTTGGTGCGGTTGTTCGACTTGTGCATAACGGCGATGAGGCTGCAGAGCTGGAAGAGCACCGTGTCCTCCTCGAAGCCAGACTTACCCTTCTTGGTGAGGTAGACGTGGTACAGCTCGAGCAGCCGCAGCCGCAATGGGGCGCAGTGGTAGATCAGCTGGATGACGGAGTTGCAGTAGCAAGTGTTGCCGTAGTTCTCCAAGCCCAGCGGGTGCCCGGTTATCTCGAGGAACTTTGTGTGGATCGCTGTGCTGGGCGAGCCGCTGCCAGCCCCAGGTGAGAACGAGGTGGCCAGGCTCATCGCCACCGGAGCCTCCGAGGCGCCGGCGCTGAGGGATGCGCCGCCGTGGACGCTCATGTCTGGGGAGTTGGGGGAGTCGGCCAGACACGCATCCCGCTTCGAATGGGAGAAGGAGTGCTGCCGGTACGATTTGAGCACTGGTGAGCTGCAGGAAAGGTCCTCCACGGCGGTGGGGGTGCTTGTGTTGTACGTCGGAATCTCCATCGTGTTCGACAAATTCGCAGCGGAGAAGTGCCGGCGGGATGGGGAGAGAGGCGAGGATGGCGCACCCACGCGGAAGTCACTGCTGGAGGACATCATCGGCAGCTGCTGTGAGGCAGCCATCTGTATTGCGATCGGTTGGCTCCGTGGACCAGCGCCGCCGCTCGTCGGGCTGCTCAGCGACCTATCCGGGGTAAAGCAGGGAAGGGTGTACACCATGCTCTTTGCATCCACGTAGCGCGGCACTGACGAGCCGACGGTGTCCGTGGCCCCACTCGCCGATCTCAGTGGTGGCGTCTCGGCCGACAGCGCTATGGGACGGCTGGGGACCGATGCAGCGGTGCTCGCAGCATTTGGCGATCCCGCCTTTTCTGTCGCCGCGGGAGCACCGCCGAAGCCCACTGCCGCCTCCGACTGCGAGTTCCGGCGAAGTGGGTTGCTCGCCGACGCCGTGCCGCTGGACTTGGACGTCTCGTTACCCATCGCAGGTCAGCAGGAGCCCGAACGAAGCAAGGTGAGCGAAAGCCCGCACGGGGCGACGACGCGGACCGCTGCGCCCCTGCACGGACGCTCGTGTGACGTGCCCTTGTCGCCTCGGAGGCTCTCTCTCCCCCTCTCCCTCTCGACGCGTTTTTCTACCGCACAGCGACGCCACAACGCGCACCGTGGGGAGGGCTGAGAAGGTCCGAGGGCGGCAGGGGAGGAGCGCGGCGCGAGCCTGTGAGAACGAGCGCAAACAGCAGCAGTGCGCCGTGCGCCGTGCACACCCACCAATCCACACAGGCACACAGGGATGTCCTGCCGGAAGAGGACAAGGGAAGAGGCAACGAGACAACTGCAGAGACGCCAACAAGCATGTAAACGCCGACAAGCCGCGACAACGAAAAGGGGGGGGGGGGCAACGGCGCGCACCCGCGCACGCGGCGGATGTACCAATCTAAAGAAAAAAAAACGCAAGAAACACACCACAGCAAAAGGCGGGAAGGGCACGAAGGCCCCGACCCGAAATCGAGTAAAGACACACGGAAAGAGGGAGAGGCGATGAGGCCAGCAGCGCCACAGCCCGGACAGACACACACTTCCACCAGCCTGCGCGAGGCAGGGTTAGACGCACGCACCGACACGACGAGAAAAAAAAATGCTTGCAGCGGGCCAGAGGCGATAATAACGAGGGCAGAGGGCAGGAGGGGGGGGAGTGAAGGAGATATGGTGAAAGCAAGAAAAGAATGGCAATGAACCAAAAAAAAACAACCAAACCAAACCAGCAGCGACGAGGCGCACAACGCAATACAGCACGAAGAGCGTGACAGTGACGGGGCGGAGACACGGCGGTCGAGCGCCCTTCAACGTAGTGTACAGGCACGCGCCACCCCCCTCTCTCCACCCGAAACCCAAGCACTAGAGAGAAAGGTGTGAGGGCGAAACGTGAAGAGATGACGATAAAGCAGTGGCAGCACTACCACGGTAACGAATGCCCACAGGCACAGGCACAGACACAGACACCAGTTAAAGAGTAGGAGGGGAAGAGAAAGACCAACACCAAAGCAGAAGGGTGTGCGTATGTGTGAGCTTGGAAGAGCAGCCGCCCGTGCACTCCCCACAAGCGTACGGACACTCCAGACAGACCGACACGGACAGAGACCGACCGTCTTCAGAAAACAAAATACACACCCGCTAAGAGACGGAGCAGAGAGTCGGTGAGTGGCGCGGCCCACAGCACAGAGCCGCGAGGGAGGGGTTTAGGGAGGGGGCAGAGGGCGTTTCGCTCTGGGCTTGTGCGAGCTCGTATGCGTGCGTGCGCGCACGTGCGCCTCCGTCTCTCTCTCTCTGTGGTTTGCTCCACCGCCTTTGAAGTTCGCAGACTCGCAACGCAACGGCGGCCGTGGTGGGCGGTGCAGTGGCGGATAGTGGCAAACAGCAGCAACAAAGATGGATGCGGGAGGCAGCACAGGAGAGGTGATTGCGGCTGCCGACTTTCCTCTAGTGCAAGTTGCTGGCGTTTGCTTCCTTTCGACTCCAGCGTGCTGGTCGCGGCCGGCGGAGGGAGAGGAGGAGAGGTACCTCTAATATCTATGCGCGCACGCCTTCACGATAGTATGGTGTCTGCGTCTGCACCTGTCCGCAGCAAACCTAGAGAGGGCAAGGGGAGGAGGAGAGACAGCCCCAGTTAAGGAGTGCGAAGGGGGTGGTGATGGGTTGCTGAAGTGCGCACTAACAGTGGTGTGCAAGTCGAACGCCTCCTCCTCCGTTGGTCTCGTTGCCGTACGTTGAGGCGGGGCGCCTGAAAAGGCTTTTGTATTGTTGTTGCTGCGATGCTTGAGTGCAGCACCGTTTGGCCTGTGGAGTGCGAGCGTGTGTTGTGTATGTGTACAGAGATGTGGGTACGCGACTCTGCGCGGAGAGACGCAGCGGTGAAAAGAAGGGAGGAGAGGAGCGCTAGCACCTGCTGTACTCAGACAGAAAGACACATAGCGCAGGAAGCTCGTAAAACAAAGCCATCAAACACAGATTGCACGCGACAGAAGGCCGTGCATGCAACGATCACGGAGAGGCGGAGGGAGAGAGAGGGAGTCGTACCGAAGAGGCAACCGCCACTACCAGTGGAGAGGTTCTTGAAGGCTAAGCCAACTGCACGGCAGTGCTTTAAGATAGACGCACAATGGTGGAGCACAGCCGCCATCCACATCTCGTCAGACACAAACGTGCTCATACGCTCGCGCCCACGAACACAAATAGAGAAGAGGTGTCATCAGGTGCACTGCCGCGAGATCCCTGTGCGAGGACATGCACGGACACTCACCCCCCTCAAACTCACAGCCCTGAGCGTATCATCCGTCCGTGCGACTTCGATCCTTTTCCGTTTTCTGTATGAGCCCCGTGGAAGGGTGGAGGAAATGGGAGGGGCGGGGGAGGGCAGCAAATCATTATCCTCAGCCTTCCGACTTGTGAGCAGAAACAACATAGCTGTGCAGCAGCACGCACACCTCTGCACGCGCACACGCACATCGCGATCACAGCGTCACGCTGCGTGCTCTGAATGGTAGGCAAGATCTCACACACCCTCGCCATCGGCTGCATCCTCAGGCGGCCCCGCCCCTCTTTCTCACTGGACCCCCCCCCCCACACACACACACAACTGCCGGTACTCACGACTGAAGGGAGATGGAGCACTACAACTGTGGCGGTGGAGTGCGATAATAATGCTCGGGTGGGTGTGAGAGGAAGGATCTGTGAGGGGAGAAGGGGAACACACCGAAACGTGGCTTTCTCTCTCCTAAACCCCAACCCCTTCCATCACACGCTGCAGCAAGCTGTCAAAGGTCATCTCAGGGCAATCTGGCGGCATCACCGTCGATGGCGTGACCTCCTTGAACTCCGCCACCACGCCGCCGTCCTCTCCCTTGGCCAGCTGCACAATGCCGTACTCGAAGCGCTGCTCGGTGCTGTTGTGGTAGAAGGTCTTCAACAGACTCTCGACATCGCTTCCGATGTCGGACTTCGCGGGCGCCGCGGCCCGGCTGCTCGGCCGCCCTCTGGTCTTCGCCGGTGGCGCTGGCGGCATCACATCCGTGCTGGGGACGGCCAACGACGCCGTTAGCGACGCACGCAGCTGAGCGTCGAAGAACTGCTTTTCAAAGTACTGCTCCCGGGCCAGGATCTCTCCGTAGATGATCACCTGCATTGCGTATCGGTACGTCTTGCTGTTCGGCAGGTGCCGCAGCGCGCCGGGGCACGCCGTTTCAAACGCACCAAAGCGGAAGTTGCTCGTGACGCCTCCTGTCGTCTTCCAGTCGCCGATGAGCACGCGGTTCGTGCGGCGGTTTCGGCCCATGAAGTCGATCGTGCCGGCAATGCCCCACCCGGGTGCTGCAATCACCTGCTCCGCGCCGAGCACGTCGTAGGCGCTCAGCACCTTCTCTACGGCCATCTCGGCCACTGGCAGGTATAGAGCCTCCTCTCCGTGCAGCACCTCGTCTTCAAGAGGTGTCGTCGTGATGGCTGCGGGTCCTGTCGCGTCCGCCGGCCGTGCTGCCTCTCGGGCTTGCTTGCGCTTCATCAGCAGCGTAAAGGTCGGCGGCGGTTTCTTGAGCAGCTTGCACTCGATAAACTCGTGCACGTTCTTGCCGAGGAGGGCCTGCCGTGACCAGCCCTGCTTGATCTTGTCCACCGGCTGCCCCGTCTTCTTGGAGACCAGCTCCAGCACGCGCTTCTCGTCGAAGGGAAAGAAGCGGTCAAGCAACTTTGAGACGGAGCGCAAAGTCGTGCCGCCCAGCTTGTACTGATGCCACTTGGCATCGAAGAGGATCTCTGAGCCGGAGGGGTGACGGATACGCTTGAGCGGCTGCATGCGGATGGGCGGGGTGGGCGGTGTCTCGCTGTCTGCGTGTGGTGTCTAGGTGCGTAGGGTGCCACCGCAACGCTTACCGATGCCCACCCCCTCGTTCTGTCTCTCTCTCTCTCTGTGTGTGTGTATGCCTGTGTGGGGCACGTGTGCTCTACGCAATACACGCACGCCCGCGTCCCCTCTTTCGTCCGTAGGGCAAGGAGCGGGAGCTCCGCTTTTCCTCTCGAAGAGGGCCTTCGTGATGCCGCACCAACACGCTTGGCGCGCTTATATGTACATGTATGTGTGGGCGTGTGCGTCAATCAGCGAAGATCAATTTTCCAAGAACCAAGGATGCGGGACGAGCGCGCGTGTCGCGACTTTCACTCGCGCCCTCGGCTGCCTCTCTGCGTATCTGTGCGTGCGCGTGTGTGCGTCGATGGATGCGTTGGAGATGCGCGCGGGTGCGTGGAGGAGCGGACACTGACGGAGACGAGAGAGTCATGCAGAAGGAGGGAGGGAGGAGGATGGGCCGAGCAGCAGAGAGGGGCCGAGGCTGACGTGATACTACTTGCGAGGCAACTGATCCCGAGAGAGAGACACCCCTGAGAGTGAGGTTGGGCGGAGAATGAAAAAGGAAGCTTGCTGATGCACCCCACTGACATCGCCTACGCTCGCAGAGACCTGCGCCTACATGTGGCGCACAGGGCAGCGCAGTCAGCAGTACGAGGGAGGGAACGAGCGGGGGAAAGGAGGGACAACTACCGCCAGTGTCCGCGACGCTGCTGGCAGAAGCCACCACCGCCTCCGCACAGGGTTGACCTCCCTGCGCTCTGTGCGTTTCTTGTCCTTTGCCTTTCGAAGATGTACATCGATACACACACACACACACACACACACACCTGTGCCCACATGTACCTCCATGTGTGCTCTCGCCATCACCACATCAGCATCAGCTACCAATACATAGAAGAAGAGGGAAGAGGAGGAGGACTGTCTCACGCTGCCACCACACAACTCGGGGGAGGGGAGGGCAGGAAAGAGAAGTGAGAAACGAAGGCGACAAACAAACACAGCAAACACAGAGACACGAGCCTCGCGCGCGCACACACACACACACACGGAGAAATGCGCAGGGGCAGCGCGGCCCGGAAGGGGCGGACTCACTGGGCCACGGAGGAAGCCTGCGGCACGTCGGCGGCTTCGACGTCTCTCTGCTCCGCCGCCGCAGCCGCCGGAGGCTGCTGGGCGATGGGCAGGAACAGCTTGAACTCCGGTGGCAGCTCCTCCTCGGCGTATAGGCGGTCGCTGAAGTACAGACGGCGGATGCGGCAGTTCGCGTGCACCTGCACCCGCAGCGTCTCCACGTAGTTCGTGCCGTAGGCGCGGCGCGTGAAATCGGATAGGTTGAACTGGATCTGGTTCCAGCCCTCATCGAGGCGCATCGGCATAGTGCATATGAACGGCTTCACCTTCGTTGTGCTCTGGTAGTTGCTGGCGCGGAAGCGACGGCGCATGTTCTTGTCGTCCAGTATGGTCACCTCGAAGGAGAAGTACTTCTTCATGTTCTTGATGATCATGACGAGAAACGGCAGCTTGATGCCAAGGGTCTGCTTCGGGTTGGCGGGGCAGACGATGTAGCACGTGCTAACATTGCTCCCCATAATCTCCAGCACACTACTCTGGATGTCCTCGTCGGTGATGCGCTTGACGTGGCCGTTGCGCACCTGCGAGTCCCAAATCTGCAGTGGCTTCGAGCCGATGCTGTAAAGGATCGACAGGAAGCCTGCCTGGTAGCTGTTGTGGAACATGGCTGGAGGTATCGGGGGGGGGGGCGGGCGAGGGCGGAGGCAAGTGCGTGTGTGCTCTTCGTAACGGAAGGCAGACACACACACAAAAGAGAGGAAAACGTCGCTAGTAGTGATGAACACTCGTGCCGAATCTAAGCGTGGCAGAGTTTCGCGTGTGCGATACGGACGTTGGTGGCTGTGGCTTTGTCTTGCTGCTTTCTGAGGCGGGGGGAGGGGAGGGGGTGGATGAAAGAGCATGGATTGAACAGCTGTGCGCCATGTCGTAATGTCGCCACTATCGCCTCTCCATTTCTCACGACGTCGCGCCAAGCGAAGCAGAGAGGAAGAGAGGGACGGGACAGACTCACCTTGGCCGGCAGACGCGATGGTGGCCGCAGCTGCGGTTGTGAGCACCACGCGAAGCACAAGTACACTCGCCGCGCCTCCTCCTCGTATGATCGCTGCACGAAGACCTTTGCCAATTGGCGTGCATGCGAGTTGAATCGCCAGTTAGAGCGCAGCTGTGGGAGGCAAGAGAAGTTAGACAACGTGAAAAGCTGCGCGGCAGCGGATACACTGGCGGTGCCGTCGGCGGGGCTGCGTCCCGGTCGAGGAGAAAGGGGAGGCGGAGAAGCGTCTACACACACCACACACCAGCCTGACGCTCGTGTGCGTCATACCTCCTCGCCCAACATCAGCGACCCCACCGCTGCGGCGATGTCGTCGCGGGTCAGCCCAATCGCCTCTGCGACCTCGTCAAAGGCCACTTCCTCCCGCATGCAGCCGCGCCACACACCCTCGGAGCAGCAGCCGGCGGCGACCAAGAAAATCATGGCCAGCCCTAGCACCTCCGGCGTCGACTCTGCAGTCTGCAGCAGCACCGCTGGTATGGCGAATGGAAACTGCAGACTGCGCAACAGCGAGCAGTTGCTGCTCTGCTGCCCCGCAGGCAGGCGAAGAGATAAACCAGAGAACCACACGCCCGACCACGACATGTTGGACAGGACGGCGTAGTCCACAAAGAGAAGACGAGACAGCGTGGCTGTCACGTCCTCGGAAAAGATGTGCGAGACGAGCAGCTCGCGGCGCTGCTGCTGCAGCAGCGGGTCTACGCGAAGACCCTCATTCTCGACATCGAAAGCCGTGTCACCGACTGATTCCTCAGCGGCGCCAGCCGCCGCCAAAGCCTCGACGCTGCGTTTCTCCAGCTCAGCAACGATATCCGCAGAGACGCTGTAGAAGAGCGAGCTTGCCCTGGTTTCGCGTGATGAGGCCGCTGCAGTGAGGCATCGCTGCAGCGCGGGACGATGACGTGCATAGTGCGCGTGAAAGAGCCTACGCGTTTGTGCGCAGCTCGTGTTCATGATGAAGTCAAGTAGCAGCAGCGAACCGCGGAGGACTGGCCGAGGCGGGAACGACGCCGGCCCCTGTGCAGACCCGAAGCGCCTCGCTGCAGTGGCTGCACTCGTAGGAGACGGCGCGGTGGCGGCGTCATCCGCCATTCGCGAGAGGCGCGTCTCCGATAAGCGCGGCCCCACCTCATTGCTCCACACGTGCTGAAGCACTTGCATCTGCTCAAGCACCTCGCGAAGGAGCGGTGCCGAGGACGCGTCATTCACCTGCGCTGCCGTGTCGGCGCCGCGTGCCTTGTGCGCAACTCTCGCCGCGCGCTTTCCCGGGTTGCAGCGGATGAGCTCGCTACTTTCGAGGGAGACCCCCACATGCACCGGCTTCAGCGCACCACCAGCAGGACCAGCAGAAACAGAGGCAGAGGCATTAGCCGGTGCGTTTCCGCCTTCCTGCTGCTGGGTCTCCAGAACACGCTTCACCAGCCCCGCAGAGGATGTCTCCGCGCCAGCGAGCTGCTGCAGCGCCGCCACTCTCAAGTTGGGAAACAAATTCGTGATGGCGCCGAGGATAGAAGGGTAGTCGTAAGCAAAGTACGGCGACACACGCCGCATAATGCTCGACTCGTACGTTTCCTCGCACTCGGGGCTACAGAAGCGCTGCGGGAAACTGGCGCCGATCAAGCCATTACGCAACACGCGCGAGGACACCGGTGCGGTACCGCCCGGGCCCACCGGAGCTGGTCGCACAGCAGCACCAGCAGCCGCATCATCCGACGTCGCGGCAGCTCGCATCGCCCTCTGCTCGCGCATCAGCTTCTTGCGCTGCATGCGGTTCAGCATAGCGCGTTGGCGCTGGGCGAGTCGGAAAGACTCTGCCGTGTACAGGTCCTCCTCGTAGACGATCTCCTCAGCATCTGCGTCCGGCTGATCTTTGATGGACCGTGCCGCTGCCGCTGCGCCGTCTGCCGTCTCTCCTCGCCCGCGCCTGTGTGAGCCATGGCTGCGTCCATCAGCCTCGTCGTCCGTGGTATCATCACCCTCGGCGCTTGATGCGGATAAGGATAGCGAGGAGTCCCACTCGAAGGACAGCGTGCCACTGCCCGCAGCGAGCAGCCCCCGTGGCTTGTTGCTGCACCCAAAGCACCCACATAGTTCGTTGTAGTTTCGCTCCACCAAGATGTCCCGCAGGCTTCCGCGGTCAATGAGGTGAAGCATGTGCTGCGAGAGCGGTGCTGCCGGGTCGAACTCGCGTGTGGTGGAGGCGAGGTACTCCGTGACGAAGGAGACGGCCTTATCGATGATGACTTCCCACGCACCGCCACGGGCACCACTGCCGCTCTTGACAGCGCTGTCCGCTGGCGAGTGAGACATGCGCACGTCCCTGTGCACGTGCGAAGGAAGAGGAGAGGCGTGTGGAGGCAGAGAAGGCTGTGCAGGTGAGGACATCCGTCGGATACGCAACATACGCGCCTGCACTGCGCAGAAAAGTAGGGCACAGCACATGAGCACTGCTTGGCCACAGAATGGGGGTGAGGTGGGGGGGGGGGGAGGCGGCGGCGGCGGAAAGCCGCGCTTGTGCACGCGCCTGTCTATGTGCTTGAGAAGAGGGTGGTTTGGCAGAGTTGAGCACATAAAGTCGAGAGGCTCTCAGGAGGACGTGAGAGAGCGAAGGCACAGGCGACGGTACAAGCACACTATATGCTTGTGTGTGTGCATGCACGCAAGGGTGAGGGAAAGCAGAAAGGGAAGGGCGGCGCAAGCCATGACGAGAGCGCCATGCACCCACCCCACCTCCCAACTCCAAACACGTGTTCCGACAACGCTGCAGTCCCTCTATCGAGGCGGCAGTGAGGGAAGGCCGAACGCTGAGGCGGCCATCACCGGACCGCCTTCGCCTCCGCTGTTGATGACACCAACACCCGCGGTGGCGCTCGCCTTTCCCGTTGGCACCGCCGCGCCACCGGCTGCCATCGCCGCGGTCCTCGCCCCGCTGCTGCCACCACTGCGTCGAGGATATGGTGGCCCGTCGCCGTCAGGGCTGCTTTCTCCGTTCGCAGGGGCCATCTGCCGCTTTCCTTCCGGATCCGCGTACCGCGGTGGCACCGTCGTCGGCCACGTTGGAGATGATGATGCGCTCAAAGACGGCATGCTCGGCAATGTGACGCCACTGCCGTCGTACTCCCCGCTGCACCATTCCTCCATCAACTCGTCTTCTCTGCCCGTCCGTCGGTGATGCGCCAGCATGCGTTGGCGCAGTCTGTGATGCAGTGGGCTGAGTTGCGTGTCCTGGCGGAGGCGCTTCCGACGGTTCTCGGGGAGTTGAAGCAGCCCATGGCTGTACTCGTGCAGGAAGGTTAAGAGGGTCGGAAGCGGAATACTGTCGACGTCCTTCTTGGCGCCCTGCAGCATCCGTGGGGCCGCCGGCCCCCACCTCGCTTGCTGCTGCTGCTGCTGCTGCTGATTAGCGTTCGCCACGTACTGCTGACAGAAGTCGCGAATATCGGCGGCAACGGTGGCACGATGCATCGCATTCTCGTGCACGAGGTCGCCGCAGCGGCGCTGCTGCCGCTCCACCTCATCACGCAGGCCCTGAATAATTTGCTCGTACTCGGCCTCCGTTTGCGCCAGCTGCCTGCGCCAGTACTGCTCGGAGTTGGCGGCCATGGCGGGCGTGTGCGTGCGTTACGCCTTACGGAGACACACACCCACACACAGAGTAAGAAGGAGGGAGAAAGACGTGCTTACGGATGTGCGCGTGACAGCAGACTGGCGCAGACAGGCACCGTCGCCACCCCTTAATGGTGCTCTTGCAGTTGCGCGTGCGCGAGTGTATGGGGCGCTTTTCGCAGCTGCGATGACTGTCGTGTTTTTAGCGGGAGGGGTAAGAGGAAGCTGTGAGATGAACAAGACGCGTGTGGAGAGACGAGGGGCGGCGGCTTAGGAAGTAGAAGGGCAGCGACAGCGAGAGCCTCACGCACACAGCATGCAGTGCGCGGAGACCTTGAGGGAAGGAAGGAAGCAAGGAAGGAAGGAGGTGCTCTCGCTGGCGAGAGGCGGGAGGGATGAGGAGGTGAGAAACTGTTCCCCTCCACATCACATTCCTCTCCCTTTAAGGGCTACACGCATAGACGACGCCCTTTTCGCTTGGGAGTCGTTCCCCTACATCCAAGCGGTGAAAGGAGAGCGTGGGTGCGCCACACGCACAGACACATACGAGCAGAAAGACGACTCGCGTCGCGCTTGTTCACATCTACACCCCCTCCAATCCGCGCACCACCCTGTCTAGCTTCGCCACTTCCACCCGCAGCGCCTCGTAAGCCTGCTGGTCGAATTGGTGCGCCTTGTAGAGCCTCTCACGCTTGGCGTTCTGAAGAAAGCGATGCAGGGACTCGTAGCTGAACTCTTGCTGCATCGCGCCATACCACGCGATGGCGATCCAAGTCGCGCTGTACCCGACGAGGTACGTGATGGGCTCGACGAAGTTCCAGTCGAAGTGGACGTATGTCCAGTCAAAGAGCACCGCCGCCTGTAGCACGAGAAAGGCAAACAGCTGCTTCATGAATACGTCCGGGTAGTGGAAGGCGATCTCGTCACACTCGGCCTTGATGCGCTCCATCGCGTCCAGCTGCCGGAGCTTCGCGGTGAGTGTCTTCTTCAAGTGCCCATCACGCGCCGCCCGCAAGTGGGAGACCTCAATGGGAGGGTCGAGAGAAAAGGAGTCGGTGCTGGGGCTGCCGCACACACCGGTTGCTGTCGCCAGGAAGCGACATTCAGTGATGGATGCGGTACGGAACGCGCTTGCATGTGTCGACGTCGTCCCCTTCGCCAGGGCCGACGAGAGGGCGCATCGCCGCGACAGTGGTGCAGCGGCCGCACACTGCGGCAGAGAGTTGCAATGACGAAGGAGCGTCAGGGGCAACATGGCGTCGAAGAAGGGCAGCGCGGAGGGGAGTGGGGGGGTGTGGCTGTGTGCGTGTATGCGTCTCGAAGCGAAACGCCACCGAAAGAAAGGGTGCGCGGTGCGCGGAGAAGCGCCTCACCCGTTGCCTTCCAGATGCTCTTCGCACACAGGGGGCGGGAGCGGGAGATACGGCGCTGCGAGCGAAGGACTGCGAGGACGGCGCAATGAGGCAGAGAGACAAGGCGGCGCGCCCCGTTGCCGCGGAAAAAGAGGAGCCGAGAGAGAGAGTGGGAGGAGTCGGGGTGAGAGAAGGCAACAAGAAGTCCACACATGACCTTGTGAGCAGCGCCATAAAGCGAAGCGACGACAGCACACACACACGACTTGTGCACAGAGCAACGTAGCGTGCCTCTTGTACGCGAGTGTGCAGACAAGAGGATAGTAAAGGGAGTGGGGGGGGTACGGTGAAGCAATCAACACAGTCCATCAGCACAACTACCGAGCACGGCCCTCATCGCTACGTACTCGGACGATGCACACGCTCCTCCCCATGCCGAACACCATACGGAAGAGTGGAGAGGTGATGAGTGGAGGACGACATGCCGTCGCCTCGCCTTCGCGCATCATTTGACCCGACACGCCGGCCATGCTTCGCCTTCTCCATTCTGCCTCGGAAGCAGGAGGGGCAGTGGGGCGCTGCGCCCCCCACCTTGATTCGTATTCGATCCTGTTTCGGTTAAGATGCTGATCAGTGCACACCGGAGGGAAGGAGGGGAAGGGGGGAGGGGCACGTGTGAGAGATAGCGAACGAGAGATGACCAGAGGGATAGCTGAGGAGGGGAGGGAGGAAGTAGTGAGACACAGGGCCAGAGACGCACTCCTCCACCGCAGCTGCCCTTCTCTTCTTCCTCTTCCCGTTGCCCACATTCTGCCATTTGCCCCCCCCCCCCCCACACA
>NC_018248.1:82705-110029 GCF_000227135.1 Leishmania donovani | reverse complement strand
ACACACACGCCAAGAGGCAGAACCGTGCCCTCCCTATTACTCGCTCGTCCCCGTCTCCCACCATGTCGCCGCTGCTGCCCCAGCCCAGCCCATTCCAGCGCTCCCCTCTTCACTCCACAATCCTGCCCACCTAACTACTATAAAGGAAGTAAAACTATGTCTACCACCCACCCACACACACACAGAGTGAGAGAGAGAGGCGGCTGCGCATGCGTTCGCTCGCACGTGCACACCCGCCCCACCTTGCCTGTTCTTAAGCGTGACTCAGCGACGCGACCATGGGAAACGTGAAGCTGTCGCCCGTCGCGTACGTGGCCGGCTTCTGCGCGACCATCTTCTTCATCGCTTCTTCCACGTTGGCCTTCGTGACGCCGCTGACTGCCTGCACGAGTTCCTCGACTGAGTTGGGCGATGTGGCGAGGAAGTCGCAGTAGTCGCGTGTCATCTCCACCTGGTCGTGCAGCAGGCGCACGTACGCGCAGTGGGCCGCACGCTTCACGGCCGCCTCGTCAACGGCTGCCGGAAAGGCGCTGGAGGCTACCTGAAGCATCGTCTTCACCTCGGCCGGCGCACCGCGCACAGTGTAACCGATCAGGCCGGCAGACGAGTACGGGCGGTAGAAGACCTGTGCGCCGTAGTGCTCCGAGCCGGCGCGGCTGCCGTGCGCGCTGCGCATCGCCTCCTCGTAGATCTCGCGCGTCACCAGCGCCGTCGCATATTGCTTGGCGCCCTCGTCACGGCCGTGGGTAGGCACGCCGACGGCACCGATCACCTCCGCCTGCATGTCAGGCATTGTGCCCATGACAGCGGCGCGGCTCTCGTACTCGACGTTCTGCCGGCCCGCGTAGAACTGGGCCGCCTCGTTGCTGTGGGACAGCTTCGGCGCGGCGGCGCGCGCGTGGTGCGGGGCCTCGGCCGAGTGCTTGTACGGCAGTTTCTCATAGGCGGCTATCAGGGCGTCGTGCGGCACGTTCACACCAGCCAGGACGATACGGCTGGGCTGGAAGTTCGCGGCCCAATGGTCTAGCAGCGCCTTGTGGCTGCAGCGGTCGTTTGCGATGCGAGGCACCATGCGCGGCGCCCCGAGCGGCTCCTTGTAGAAGGCCACCGTCTCCAGCTGGTCGATAGCGTATTCTCGAGGGTTCTGCCAGCGCATCTCCTCCAGCTGGTTGTCCATCGTGTCGCGGAAGCGCTCAATATCGCTCTCGTGGAAGCGCGGTGCGACGACGCCGGTGGCGAGCATCTCAAATGGCTTCTCCCACATGTCACGGCGGCCCTCCGCCTTCCAGCTCAGATAGCGCTTGCACACCTCACCGTGGCCGTACGCGTTGCCGGTGGAGCGCATCGTGCGGTCGATCTGGAAGAGGGAGCTGTCCATGTTGGAGGTCTGCAGGGCGAAGCGCATGACGTAGCTCAGGCCGGGGGTGGCGATGGGGTCGTACTTCGGTCCCGCATCCGCATAAACGCCGATGGACGCGACCGGGCCGTCGAGATCGTGCGACACTACACGCACGCCATTCGTTAGCTTTGTGGACTGCACCGCGCCGGGGCTGCGCGCCTTGGCAGCCGGCGCGATCCTTGCGCTGAAGGCGCTCCGCAGCGAGGGCTGCCCGAACTGGTACTCGTAGATACCCAAGCAAGACGTCGCGCGCAGCATGATGGATGCGCCAGCGTACGCTCTTTCGTGAATGAGCCGTGTATCACGGTGGACGAGTGTGCGCACGTGTACACACACACACACACACCTGCGAGGAGGAGCAACAATGGTGCGCCTACGCAAAATACCGAACAAAGGAGAGGGTGAGGGAAGGCTGATGCGTCAGCACACGCATATGTGCATTGAGGAGTTAAGGGGCGGGGAAGGGGTGCGGTGGTGAAGCGCGGAGATGCGAGGGTGGAGGGTTGTGCGTAGGGAGAATGAAAGGCGATTCGCAAGACAGAGGGACAAGGTGGCCGCCGACGATGCACTCCACGCGCGCATGGAGAGCAGCCGTTGAGGCACACAAAACACGCCCAAGCACATATGCGCGTGAAAAGACAAACTCGCGTAAGAGAGTGGAGTGACGAGCGCACACCAATGCACAGGTGGCCCTTGTCACGACGACGCCGGCGGCTGTGGTGCGTTCCGCCCCTCCCCGTCCTCTCATCTACTGCTCATGCCTTGGGAGCTGTGGCGTGTGCTCGTACGCGGGCTCGCGTCCTTTAGGCCGGCAAACGTGCGCACGGATGCAGAGAGATGCAACGTGAGGGCGCTGACCATTCTCACACCCTTTGAGAGAGACGCAGCGGCATGCGGACACGGGCGTCACGCCCTCGACCGTCTGCCACCATCCTGAATCTACCCCCCTCCCTCCCGCTCTACTCACAGGACAGAGCCGGTAGCCCGAAGGAGGGAGAGAGACGCGACGACACGAGAACGGCGGACAACGCTAAATGCAAGGAAAATACGCCCCACGGCCGCCACGCGACCGGGACGGTGTGGATGAGCGAGAGAAGTGGTCGTAGCAGGAGAGGCAAGCAACCAGCCAAAGCCCAAGCCCAAGCCCATGCCACATGGGACGCAGACCAACATGTGCGCACGCACAGGGGTGGGTGGAAAATAGAGGGGCACCGTGAAAGCAAATACAAGACGTCATCTTACCGCCCACGCTCCAGCCCACGCGCTACGACGCCGACGACGACCGCCGCCACTACGTGGCGATGCAAGAACCACCGAGTCGGGCTTGTATGGGTGCCCCTCTCGCCCGACACCTGCGCGCCTCACTCGCCACACACAGCTGCGCCCGGTACTATATCCTTCGTGCTACAATGGCAGCTCTTCCTCTTCTTCCAAGCGCGCGAGGCGTTCTGTGTGGCTATCGTTGCTGTAGTGCGAGGAGCGACGCACTTGTGGCGGCGACATGGCTGCCGCCGGCGCTGCGGCAGCAGGCTGAAGAGACGCCACGGGCGCGGTCCGTGGTGCCGAGGGACGCGCCACAGAGGTTTGCACGGGAGCAGTCGACGAGATCGGCGGCGATGCTGGGGAAGGGGTGACAGATGCGGGTGGGGGTGCAGCAGCAGACGCCGTTGGCGCTGACGTGGCGGCAGGGGGCTTCGGTGGCGGTGTGGCATCCGACGGGTTTGGGGCTGGAGCAGCTGCGCTGGGAGGGGCCTCCTTCGACGACGCTGCGGCCGACGACTGCAGCGAGCCATCGTGCAGAGGGCGGCACACCTCCTGCGGCTGCTGCTGAGGCTGAGGCTGCAGGGTGACGTGAGCAGGGGTGGCTGGCGCCTGCTGCGATGGCTCCAGTAAAGGAACCTTCGTTTCTTCCCTTCGCAAAGCCACCGTCGTGGCAGGAGGCATTGGTGCCCCGGTCTCCATAGCAGTGCCGGTGCTGTTCATGCTCACAGATTCCTGTGCAGCTCGACTGCCACGCACGGCGGCCTCGACGACTCGGTCGAGCACGGCGGTAGAGAGGGGCACCTTCGCTTCGTACTTGTCGTAGGCGCATGTGCAGATCTCGTCCAGCAGCCGCTGCACATCGCGCATGTCGTCCTCCGACCACTCCTTGCGCCACTGTCGTGGGGCCGATCCCTTCGCGGGTGATACGAGGGCGTAGAGGAGGAAGGTGCAGCTCACCTGCAACTGCTGGAACTGCGCCTCGGTATAGGCCACCTCGTCGCGCACTCGGTCGAGAATGCCTTGCAGCACGTAGCGCACGACGCACGCCATCAGCGCCGACGGCGGTCCGGCTACCGGCTCCGTGCGCAGCCACGTATCCGTGTTTGCGAAGATGTGGTTCACGCTCATCTGCAGCGTGGACATCACCTGACGCGTGTAGGAAACCGCCGGCTTGCTGCCGCCGCTGCCCCCGCGCGGGTGGGGAGAGAAGCCGCCAACCATCGCGCTGCCGCCGCCGGTGCGGTGGTCGCTGCGAGTACCAGTGCTGCCGCCCCCACCGGTGCCGTCGCTGTATGCGCCGATGTTGTTGCCCCCACCCACGCGGTATGCATTGCCGCCGCCGTAGCCGCTGTTGTCACGGCGACGGTTCAGCGGAGACGACGCACCATCCCCCGCCTTGGTGGCCTCCGTCGCGCTCGCCGCCTTCACGGGCGGCAGCGCCTTGAGGGCGTCGTACATGGTGGACCACTGGGGCAGCAGCAGGAGCAGTGCCTCCTGCACTGTCGGCCCGGTCGTCGTCGCCGCTGCGCTGGCATACCCGCTGCTGCCACTGAATGCCTTGTCGTACACTTGCTGCACCTCTGACTGACCCAGCAGCACGATACCGCGGTGCTGAAGCTGCTGCGCCGTCTGCTCCAGCCCTGCCGTAATCGGCGTCAGCATCTCCGCCGGCACGCCCTCTTCGCCGACGAGGTTGGCACCGAGGGAGGTGGACAGGCACTGCGCCAACGAGGCGTAGAGGAAGCGAGTCAGAACAAAGGCCATCTCGCGGGCGCGCTCCTCGTCGACGGCCGGTAGCGTACTGAGTACGCTGGAATTCGGTATGGGAAGCGGCACACACGCCCTGAGTAGCTCTGGCTCCGGCCCTTGTAGCAGCTTCGTCTGTATCTTCTCCCAACACTGACGCACCACGCCACACGCCACCTCGTGAACCTTGCTTGCGTACAGCTGCACGACGTCGTGGGCGGCGGGAACGGCGCTACCACTCGCCCCAGCAGTACCATGCTCCACGGAAGGAAGATAGATCTCACCCAGCGTCTTCATGGCCGTGACAAGCTGCTTCAGCAAGCGAGTGAGGTGCACCGTGGCTGCCTGCAGCGCCTCCGCGCTTGCTGTGGGGTCGCGGAGCGCCAATGCGCCGTCCATCGCCATCGCGTCCAGGTGCACCATCGCGAAGTCCGCGAGCGACTGGGAGATGGGCTGGAGCACCTCGAGGAGGACCGGCTCGATTGACTTGGCGACGAGGGGCGCGGCAGGACTGCTGCCACTACTGCTGCACACCTCCACATCCAGCAGGGCGTGCACGCGCTCCGAGTTGACGGCGAGCATCGCGCACGCGTTCTTGAGCTGTGCCAGCGGCTCGCGTAGGTTCACCTGTGCCAGCGACGCCTCCCGCTTCGCCATTTCGGAGGCCTGGAGGTCGTCTGGGATGACGAGGGCGGCCTTGAGGCTGCGCTGCGTAGTCGCCACGTTCGCCTGGAAGCTCGCTGTGACGCTCTTCATGAGGGTCTGCAACACCGCAGCCTCGAACGGCGCCTCATCGGCCACGTTCTCCGACTCAAAGAGCGAGGTGGCGCGCAGGAGGCGCAGGTCCTCGACGTAGCCGCGAAGGCGGTCCATCGCATCAGGGTCGTCGAGCGGGTAGGAGCACATGCGCGTCTCGATCGCGCGGTAGAGCTCCCTGGCGAGCTCGCAGCAGCTCTCCTGAATCTGTGTGATGCTCGAGATCGACTTGTGCTTCGACAGAAAGCCGTCGCCAGCCACCCAGTACTTGACGCCGACGCTGTACTCCTCCTTGTCGATGAGCCGGCGCATCGTGGTAGGCAGGCTGGTGAGAAACTGCACCTTCTTGAGCATGCGATTCGCAGTGATAGTGTCCTCAATGTGGCCGCGGTGCACCTGCAGCTGCTGGCTGATCTGGCTCGAGATGCTATCAATCGTGTTGACGTTCTGCGAGAGGGTCTGCAGCTTCGCGTCCATCTCGACTACGTTGTTCTTCATCTCCCGAATCGTCTCGGTCGCGGAGATGAAGCGAGCGTAGTTGCGGTACACGAGCTCCTGCAGCTCCCCATCCAGACGGCGTACGCGGCGCAGCAGCTCCGTGTCCGTCTCGACCAATCCTTTAAGACTCTCGCGCTTCAGCAGATCGGTGGTGTAGCGGTTCACGTTGAAGTACTCCGAGTCTAAGTCGAGCTCTGGTGGCACGTTGGGGTTGCCCTGCGTGGACGCGTGCGACGGCGTTCGCTTCGCGGAGGCGCTCGGGTCGCCGTAGAAGGCCTTCATCTGCTCGCGCAGGCGCTGCCGACGTTCCTCGGCATTGCCGCCACCAGCGCTGCTGGGATGCATCGACGCGGATTTCGGGAGAGTGCGAGGGGGTGGAGCTGGGCTGAGTGACAGAAACAACGGGCTGTGCATGGGCTTATGTCGTTGGCAGATGGGCCAGGAGCAAATGTGCAAGAGCAGATCGATGGACAGTGGAAGAAGCGAGGGAGAGGGCAACACACTGGCAAACGTGCAGAGGGCCTGGGGCGCTGCCTGCACGACGACCTGAGGGGGTGGTGGCGGCATAGAAAGCGAGCGAGGAGAGGGGGCGGGCGACGCACACAGCGCACACGGGCACACTCGCCGAGACGCCCTCGATTCTCATCACCTCACCGTGCGCGTGTCTTCGTGGTTTCCGTTGTTTTTGCGTGAACGTGAGTCCCCTTTCTCCGCCGCACAACGTGGGGTCAAACCGCCCCTCCATTGCCACCTACCTCTCCCTCCGACCCCTGCCACAGGCCCAACCTCGCGTGGGCCGATGGCAGCCGTAGACACACACACACGCCACAACAACGCGCCGACCCAGCCATCGGAGAGCACGGCCCCTGCCCCCCACCCACACCAGTGGGCGGTGTGAGGGCCGGGCCGGGTGGGGGACGCTCGGGTCACGATGACGCTCTGCCCATCATGTGGATGGATACAGATCTGCCTCGCTGTCGCGGGCCACTCCGATGCAACGTCATCCAGGACGCCACCGCCGGCACCAGCAGCGACACATCGCTCTGAACCCTCCCCCCTGCGGCGTAGGTACCTGACCCCGTCGCCACCAGAAGCGGCTCGGCACTTGGCAAGGGATGGGGGAGGGAGCTGCCTGGCTTTTCCCACGGTGAGGGCACTGGACTCTGAGGTGCCACGCGCTGAGAGGGTTGCATGTGTCTCTCGCCATGAAGGGCGCTCCTGCTTGTAGAGAACGGTACACGTGCTGCTGCTTACTGACCGGTGGGCGTATTATCAGGGAGAGGAGTTGTGGGCACCGCTCTGTGTGCGCGCACGCGTTTTGGCTTCAAGCTTTCGGTGCCCGCTTGCTTTTGGACGGATGGGGCGGCACACAGACACCTCCCTCCATGGGGAGCAGCAAGACAGCCTCCTTCGCTTGCCGTTGTTGTGTTCGTGTACCGCTCCGAGCTCATGGCATGGACAGCCGAGCCTCATTCTCGCTCGTCCTGCTCCTCTCCGCATCTGCCAATGGCGACGCGGGCGACGGCGTCGCCGCAGAGGGCAACGCTACGAACGCGGCAGACGGTAGAATCGTCTTGGCACCGACCCGGATGGTTGGTGTCGGGCCGACCTGCGCTGAGCCATGTGGGGGCTGCGGAAATGGCGGCGGTGGTGGAAGACGCCCCGGTGCGGGTGCGCCTCCGACGACGATACCCGGCGCGACTTGCTGCGCTGTCAGCGGCGTCGCGGCTCCCTTGCCAGCGGATCGCTGCTGCAATCGATGCACCTCGCGACTCCGTGCCAGCTCCACCTCTCGGTTTATTTCCGCTACCCACACGCTCTCGACGTGCGCGACGAGGTCGTAATAGGACTGGAACGCGACCGTGTGTCGAGCGCTGCGCAGGTGCGTCATCCACGTTCTGTGCCGCGAGGAGATGAACAGGTCACAGTAGTCACAGTAGTAGAGTCGCTCATCTTTCTCGTTGTGCCGGCGCTGATACTGCTGCAGCTTTCGGCGCTGCTCCGGCGTCTTACAGGCCAGGCGGCGGCGCTGGCGGATGCGCTTCATCTCCGCCTCGGAGGGCTGACCGCCGGAGAGCGCGCCATTGCCGCTGCCGTTGTGTGGATGGCGTTGATCAGCACCAGCGGCTGTGCCGTGTGCCGCTACGGCAGAGGGGTCCATTGCTGTGTGCCTGCCTAGGTGAAAGCGCGCGCCTGCCTTGCGTGTTGAGGGGGGGTTCCTTCGTTTTCAACGTGCCATTCTACGACGAGCCGGACAACCAACAGGCACGCGCACTACCACAGGTCGTCCACCTCTGCTGCACACCACGGCTCAATCCTGAAGTCGGCTGGTGCGCGGAGGGAGGGTGAGGCAGCGAAGAAATAGGCACTTGACGCTCAGCCACACGGGAGACACGGATGAGGGGAGACGACGAAGGAGCGGGGTGAGAAGGTTCGACGTACATGGAGAGACACAAAGTGGCGCTCAACAAAATCCAGTGCAGTGGCTGGCTGGTGGCGGTGATGTTGTCTGTGTGTGTGTGTGTACACGCACAGTCGTCTCCCCGCCCCACCCGACACACGTACACATGCAGATGGATGTAGGTATGCACGCATGCACATCACTACTTGACGGGCAAGCGAGAGCGCACGCCGACACAAACGAGCCCCCAAACCCCGCGGCCAGCGGTATAGGCTGGATGCAGATGTGCTTTAGGCACACGGGTGCGGTGTGAGGGCAGCCTTGCCATTGGTTTTCCTCTCTTCGTCTGTGTTGCCGCCCCCCCTCCACCTTCACCTTCACGGTGGGAGGAAGGGCGGCGAGACACGCACACGCGCAGACACACATGTATTCAACAGCAACGAGAGAGAAAATGGGAGTGAGGCTCGGGCGGAAGCGCTCGACTGGCGAAGCGAGGCGAGAGTACGAGATAACAGCACACTGAGAGGGAAGGGGAGTGCCTGGCAAGACGGCGCTCGAGAACGCCGCCGCCTTCCCCCTCCGCCCTCTTCATTCAGACTCGCTCGGTTGGCCGCGTACGCGGATAGCAAAACAGAAGCCAAAAGCCGCATCTCAGTCGTGGGCCCGCACAGCGACGATGCGTTGACTGAACAGCAGCATACTCCGACTGGAGGGGTGGAACACGGCCAGCACGGTGATCATCGAAACCAATACCGCCACGGCACTGCACAGCGTTACTGCACGATTCGGGTTGTAGGGGCGGTGCTCGCTCCAGAGAAACTGCAGCTCAACACCAGGTTTCACCTCTGGCGAGTACTGCGCCGCTATAGAAAAGGACGTCATCTTTTGCAGATCGCCTTTGCGATAGCCAAAGAAGAAGGTGACGCGGGAGAGGTACTGCACCTTCTGCGCCGCGGCTGCAGCGGCCGTGTTGTCCATGGCCTCGGCGGCCTCCTTGTCGCGCTGACGCTCCGCTGCGGCGTCGGCGGCTTGCGCGGCTTGCATCTCATGTAGCCGGCCAGCGAGAGTCTCGGAGAGCTGACTTGTGTATTTCTTGCGGGCCGCCAGCGGCAACCATGTCGACTCCTTGTGTAGCCCTCTGCCGACGCTGAAGCGGAACGCTAAGTCGCTCTGCTGCAGCGCCGTGTCCTCCTGCAGGCTCTGACCCGCCGCACGCAGGGTGCTGTTCGCCACGATCGTGACTGCTTTGTTGATGCCGAAGCGTGGGCTAGACGCTGGTGGCAGCAGGCGTACAACCTGGTTTTTGTGCTTGCCTCTGGTGGCACCTAGAGATGGCAGGTCGAGGTCCTTCGGCCGCAGCACTTCCGCGGCTGTGGCGGCCTCGACATTGCCCGCGGCGTCGTCGACCACCGCCTCTTCGTCCACTGCTAGCTGCTGATCGGCGACGGAGATGAAGGAGTGCCGGATCTGCCGCTTCGTCCTGATGTACATGGCAAGCGGCACAAGGTCGCCAATGTGGGGGGCGACAGACGGGCTGCGGGCTGAGGCGCCGTTAAGTGACCCCACCACCGCAGCTGCTGGGTCCGGCAGGATGCAGAGCGCGAGCAGCAGACAGGCCATGGCCAGCAGAGGTGCAGCAACGGCAGCGGCCCCGCAGCAACGGGATCGCTGCCGTGACCCTATTCGGGGGCAGACGGAGAGCACCATGGGGTACGCTTCTCTCGCTCGCTGAGGTTGTCGCGGCACACACGCCTGTCCGCCCAAATGGCTGTGAGAGGCGCTGAGAGATCTGCAGTGGGAGACGGCAGCGCGGAGCAACACCGCTACACACCGAGCGGAGAGGGTGGTGGTGGGGAGAAGTAGAGAGATGAGCGGCGGGTACGTGTGTGGGTATGGTTGGTGTTGGTGGTGGTGGGGGTGTCGGGATCATAGAGAGAGCGATGCGCTCCTGATGCGGGCCGCATGAAATCAGCAGCTAATTGACTGCTGCCCACGCGCGGCGGGGAGGAGACGGGGGAGGGCAACAAAGTGAGAGCGGGACTCAGGAAGGCATCGGTGCGAGTGAGCGCAAGGGGAGGCCGGGTGCACGATGCTGCACCCCTCCCACCGCCCACACGAGCAGCAGACCGCAACGGTGTGCACGCGCGGATGCGTCCTTTTTTATTTGCATGTTATCATCCTCTGCCGCATGCGTGGGTGTTAATTTGTGCGCGCGTGATGGGGGATGAAGGAGGGGAGGGGGTGTGCCCCGCCCTCATCCCTGCCAGCAACGACGGCATCAGCGGCGAAAGAGACGCAGCATCGCTAAAGGCACCCTCAGAAGTAGCCCGTGCCACACACGTGCGGAAAGAGGAGCAAAACCACGTGCGTGGTGGTGCGCATGTAATGCCTCTGCGTAGGTGCCGGAGCAGACGTGCACTTTGGGCGGCGTCAGCGAGTATGTCTCTGTGCGTGCTGCCATCATGACGAGCTGCTTGTGTCAATAATAGGGCCAGGCCGGCGAGGCCTTCTTTGCGTTGGTGGCGCGCGCATACGACGCACGCCGTGCCCCTGCCGACACGGAGGTGGGTGGCGCCGTCGTTGCCGCAGCTGCTGCAGCTGCATTGACACCTCCGACACCACTAGCGGGGTGCAACGCACTGGTTGTGGCCGGTGCTGCGTGTCGCAAGAGTCGATAGGCATGCTGCACCGGCACAAACGTTGTCACGAGCAGCAGCACCTGCACCGGCAGAATACCGCTGGCAATATTGTGGCCCGTGTGCAGCGCCGTCATCTTCTGCGCGTTTAGCGTGAAAGGCCCCACACGCACTGGCTCCGTGTACACACCGCCCTCGACGTCGATCCAGTTGACGAAGGGGTAGTGGTACGCCGCAAGCGCGTCGCACACACCTTGGGCAGTCATCTTGTCCGCATACAGCAGACTGCCAAAGATAACTGTAAAGCCTACCTCCAGCGTCAGCTGATACGTCGCGATGGCGAACAGGTTGTTTGACAGCCAGCGGACTGGCGTGTACTTCATGAACTTGGCGCTGGGCTGCCACACAGGCACACACATGTTGGGCTTCACATGGAACGGTGTCGACTCCACCGTGCTGGAGCGAAGGTTGTTGTGTGGGCGGGATCTGGTGGCCGACGTCGAGGATGACGAGGCTTTGCAGCGGTGCTGCACCTTCGCCGCCCATCGTGCCCATGGCGAGGCAGAGCACCCCATGAAGCTGCCCGAGCGCGCTGCAGTTGAGCGCCGCATCGTTCGAGTTTGTGTCCCGGTGACGTGCGATTCGTTGCGGTTCTCTGCGTGAGCGAGTACGCGCGACGAGGCGAGCGGCGGAGGGGCATGACGTGAGTCGAAGCGAAAAGACGAAGGAAATACGCATCACGCATACGTATGTGTGTGTGTGTGTATGGTGGTGATGGGGGGAGGGGTGAGGGAGAGTGGGGGCGAAGGATGTACACACGTGAGCCGCTTGCGACTCCTGAGCTCTTTCACGGCATGCGCACCATCTCTTCATACACGCGCAGACGCTCTCCGTAGACCCGTGCGCTGAGGGGCGTGCGTGATTTTTGTGGGTGCCGTGCTCGCCCCCGCTTCGTCCGCTCTTCTTCTCTCTCGCTTGGAGGAGGTGGGGGCAGGCTGCTGCCTTAGTTGCTTAACTGAACAAAACGAAAGACACGCGCGCAGATGCACAGCGGCGACGATTCGCGTGAGCGGATCAACGGCACCGTCCGCAGTCACCGGAGCAGTCGTGGCAGCGGCGCTGGTGCCTCCTCGACACCTCTGTCCCGGCTCCCTCACCTCTCTCTCTCTGGCTGCCGTCCTACCAAGGTAGGGCCGGAAAGACATGCTGATGAGGGACATTAGTGAAAGGACAACGTGTAGCATACGTTGGTGATGTCCGTCACCTGGTGCAGGAGCGGCAGCGAGACGACGTGCACTGCAGATGCCCACGTCTGCGCATCCGCCGCCTTCTCTGACGCCTTGTGCGGTGCAGAAGGGGCAGCAGTAACCGCAGGTGCTTTCAACCTCTTCACGGCTGATGTCGCGCCTCTTTGGTGCTGCGTCAGTCCCGTTGTGTGCACTGCCGGCTCCACTGGTGTCGTCGCCGCGACACCATCCAGCATCGAGAAAATCATGTACTCGCGAGAGTGCGCCGTCGCAGGTGGCGGCGAACGGCGAAGATAGTCAGCGAAGAGGGGCGCCAGCTGTGCTTCCGCTGCCTGAGCGCATGCCAGCTGCGCTGCTTCCTCGGCTTCGTCGGTTTCCTCGCGAGGGCCAAGCACGCCGAGCACCAGCGCCTGCAGCGCAGCATACTCGGAGGCGGGGCTTGTGCAGCGCTCCATGACGTCGCGCACGAGCGCCACGCCATCGCGGCACGCCTCTAGCCCGAATTCCACGACAAGCCGTGACAGACGCGTCGCGGTGTTTGCCGCGAACACCGAAGACAGCAGTGCAGTGGCCGCCACCGCCGCACCAGCAGTCGGCGCCGGGTACAAGAACACCTGGTCGTTCATGAGCACATAGGGAGGGCTGCGCAGCCGCTCCCACTCGCGGTTCTGGTCAGGCAGCACCTTCTTGGTGAAGGCCAACACCCGAGTGTAGGATGCTTGCATGCACTCGTGGCGCTTCATACTGGGCAGCCGCCACGTCATGATGCCATGGAGCGTCACCACATGCTGCTGCAACGGAGGGTTACGGTGAGCAAGGGCGCCGAAGCGCGCACTCGTGGGGCTGCCGTGGCTCGACGTCTTGCCAGAGCCCGCGGCTCTGGCGACGCCAGGATCGGCGGCACTCTTCTTGCGCTTCCCAGCCGCTGCTGCTTTGCCCCCAGAGACCGCGGCGTTAACGACCTGTGGCACACGTGCCACCGACACGACGGCGTCCGTCAGATGGTGCGACACGTCCATCCTCTCCGGGTAGAGGGTGAGCTGGTAGGCCATGTAGCAGTTCTCGGCACCGCGGCCGAAGCGCTGCAGTGCCTGCCTACCAGCCAGCAGGTTGCGTGAGCTGTTCTTCATGGCAACATTGAACACACGCGCGTCGCGCACGTCCACGGCGCTCAACCGCATGCCAGTGTAGTCCTTATCGAGCTCCACGCTGCGCGCATCCCGCATGGTGGCTGCGTCGTAGAAGCTGAGGCTCGGCGATACGGTCACGCTGAAGGCGGCGGCCGGGTGGAGGTAGCGGTGCGGGAAATTGTCCTCGTTGAGCGCCTCCTCCTCCGTGGCTGGATGGCCGGCGTCACGGAAGGCGGCCAACTCCCTCGCGGTGTGGGGGATGCGGCGCGTCTCCCAGATGTACAGGAGGCGCGCCACGCAGTCGAGCACCGACTCCTGCTCCTGATGTTCCGGCGTTCCCTCGTCGGCGATCCAGCGCGTGCACGAGGTCGGCCACGGCTTCGGAAACCGCAGTGGGGGACGGCGGATCGGCTCGCCGTCGAGGGAGGTCAGCTGTGGCAGTGAGGCGCGAACTTGCTCTTGGTACTCGGGCTTGCGTGTGATGGGGTTGTTACGGAGAGAGAGGCGCAGCAGGCGGCGAGCGTAGTGGGCCCGGAGCACCAGCAGGAAGCGCAGCGACCACAGCCGGTTCTCTGAGAGGTCGAGTGCGTACAGGTACTGCTCCATGTGCCGTTTATGCAGTGACTCCACGATGCCGTCTGCCGAGGTAATCTTGCACTGTGTCAGCGTGAGCCCGTGTAGGCGGATGCGCTGATTGCGGAACAGCGCCGTGACGTGAGCCGATGCGGTGTCGCTTGCCTTGCACAATCGGCGCTCGTCGCCGGTCATACCCCACTCACCCTTCCCCTCCGCCCTCTCGGTTTCGGCGTGCGGTTGTCCATGGCGGTGGTACACGTGCAGCGCCCACTCGATCGCCTCGATCACTTCATCGGCGCAGGTGCTGGTGCTGAGGTCCAGCTCCTTTTCCGTGATAAGCTTGCGGCTCGGGAAGAGAAGGTGGTGGAAGCTTTCGGGGGCCGGCGCGTCGTCGCTCTGGTGTTTGGAGAGACTCGATGCTGCTGCTGGTGCTGCGGACGGCGAAGAGCCGTCACGCTTCAGCGCCTTGCCAGTAAAGTATGTCAGCGTGCGCGCCAGAAAGATGCCGCATGTCGGGTGGGCGCTTAGGTGCGCCACGAGCTGCGGCAGAGCACTCAGATCAACGAGTCCGAACTCAGGCCGAAAGGCCACGCGCGGCACCACCCGCTTCGTCTCTCGCTCCACCAGTTCCTCGAAGGCAGGTGAGCTGAGGTACGCCTCCAACGCATCTTCGCCGTCTGCGTCCTTCACGTCGTTCTGGCTGCCGCCATGTGGGCGATGGGACGATGACTGTGCCGCCACGCCGCTGCACGAAATCGACGGCGGCTCCACCCTGCCGGTGGCCTTGTGCTGCGCCGTTACCCGCTTTTCCAAGGCCAGCCGCACGTCCATCACCAGCCCTTGCGCCACCTGGAAGGTGCGTTGCCACAGCAGACACACGACGCAGCGCTGAAGCGGCGTGAGAGTGCGGAAGATGCGGTGCCTCGCTTCAGCCCAGCCACCGTCGCTGTCGTCGCCAGTGTCCTTCGCCGGTCCTGCGGCTGTGGTGGTGGCTACCGCCGATGATGAGGACGCAGCCGCTGCGCCGTTGGTGGAAGACCCTCTCAGCACCTCTTCTTCACTCCGGTGCAGCATCTCCTCCTCGTCCTCCTCACTGCGGCCGCGCTTCAGCGCTAAGTTCAGAGCCCCGCGATGGTTGTACGGGCACCGCTTCACCTTGAGCTCCACGAGCCGCTCCGCCACTGCGGCATCAAGGCTCCAGTTGAGGTAGACCGGCTCCTGCTTCAGCTCCTCGACAAGCTTGCTGATTACCTCCTCCCGCTTGGCGGGGTCGGCAGGGAAGCTACCGCGTGACATGGCGCTCTGCATCAGCTCAAGCGCCTCCGCGTCGTCCCCGTCTGCACCGGCCATGTCTGCCATGAGTTCCATGTGCATGGTGTAGAGGGCGGTCGCCTTCTTCAGCAGCTCCGCCTCCTTGGCAGCAGCAATCTCGCGACGCACTTCCTGCTCCTTGTTGTACGCCTTGCACTTGCCTGTCTCGCACCACTGGTGACAAACCTTGCTGAGCTTCGAGAGGTCATCACTGTGGAAGCCGAGGGTGTGGGAGAAGCGTTGATATCCCTTGGTGTTGCTGAGCATCGCGAGCGCGCGCGGGAGTCTTACTCTCTGCGTGGCAATATGTTCTTCTTTGGGTTTAGGGATGTGAAGGGCGGGCGGGCGGTTGGGGCAGAGCACTGGTGCCGCGGTGTGTCTCTGCGTGTGTGTGTAGGTGTGTGTGGAGAGCGAGACGAGGAAGCGAAGAGGTCCAGGACGGGGCATTACGGTAGGGAGAGCGCATAACACACACACACACACACGAGAGATAGGGGGGGGGGATGGAGGGGTGGGTGGAGGAGGCCATTGATGTGCCCAGCGGCACGGCCATCTTCGACACAACCCTTGTCATACACGCTGGGGTGCCGACTCTCTTCGCAAGCATCCGTCATCGACCTCCGTCTTCTCTCCTCCGAGCTCTTAGCGACCGGTCAGCCCCACTCTGATCCCTTCTTTCGCCTTTCTGTCCCTGTGGCGAACTTCATGTGTGGTGTGGTGGGAGGGGGAGGGGGAGGCGCTCAGCGCCACGACGAGGCGAACGCGCGCGATCGTGTGCACACGCACGCGATCACCGAAAACTCACGTACACCCACGGATCAAGAGCGGTGTGTCACTCGAGCATTACGACAAGAGAGAAGGAGCTGCCCTGCGCGCTGTCCGCGGCAGGAAGCACCTCGTCCGTGATGAAGCCCCACCGCCCGGTGCGCGCGATGGCCTCGGCGATGCACGCTTTCGCCTCCGTCACGACCTTGTGCTCGATGAGCACCTCCGCGCGCCGCTGCGTTTCCATTTGATGGTACAGCGTCGCCACGCTGGAACACGTCGGCACAAACGTGACAAGCATGAAGGCGCCGCGGCGCAGCGTCGCAAGCGCTTGGGAAAGCTGCACGGCGAGTTGTTGGCGATTTGCTCTCGCATCTCTGCCAGGCGACTTGAATCCTCGCCTCGAGGCTGCCGACCCCTCGCCGCCGCCGCCGCCGCCCTTCTCTTCTGCGGCAGGTCCGACGGGCAGAGGCAGGTGCGCTGTGTAGGCGCCAACATCGATCGAGTGGGTCGGCAGGTAGTCAAAGGGCCTTGGCAATGCTCGACCAGGCCCGGCGGCGACGACGCGGATGTAGCTTGCCGCCTGCGGCTCCACGTGCGCGGCCGCCGCATCGGTCAGCGGCACGTGAGATATCTGACACCCCGCACCCGCGTGCAGGCCCAGCTCCAGGGTGGACTGCAGAGCTGCCTGCGCGAAGGTGAAGTCGATGGCGCTCGCGTCGAGCACAGTCAAGCCACGCGCCTCCTCGCACGTGTGGCGACGCTGCCGCCAAGCGAGGCCGTTGGCGGTGAGCTCGATGCTGGAGATGAAGGCAAGGCGAGCCGTGCGGAGGGCTCGTAGTCCGCACGAGTCGGGGCTGCCGAAGCAAACGCCGTTCTCCATGAGGAGTGTGCCACCCGCGGCGGGTGGCGGCACGGCACCGCCCTTGAACGCAGTGGAGGGTAGCGCAGATGTCGTGCCCGCACTGCTGCTGCTAGGGTTGGTCTCCTTAGCCGTGGCAGCGGCACTCGTTGAGCGATCCGCGCGCGTGGAGGCACCCGCCGATGAAAACCGCGGCGACCATGCGGACGCGCCGGCGGCGGCCTCACTGTCCCCCTTTGGCTTTCCTACCCACTCCGCCACGACCACCTCCTCCTCGCTGACGCGCAGCTTGCTCAGCTGGGCCGCTAGACTCCTGCCAGAGCACGTCTGTGGGTCATCCGGCACCGCGTTCCGGAGCACGCGACTGTTGGCCACATCGGGTACTCGCAGCATCCATTCTGACGGGCGTAGGGGCTCCTCGCCAACGGCCGTAGTTACGCTCCTGTGCGCCTGCCCGCTGGCGTTGCTGTCATCCGCTGTATGCAGTAGCGTGTCAGACCTGCGCGTCTCCCGCCTCAGCAAATCCAGCTGCTCCGTGATAGCGGCCAGCTCCGCATCCTTCAGCCGTCCCGTGAAGGCGCTCTCGGGGGTGACGCCTCGCGGGCAGCCGTAGGCGAGGGTTCGCACGAGTCGCACCGTGTTGCCATACACCTCCAGTCGCTCTCCAGGGGCGAGACCTTCGCGCTCGCCAAAGGCGAGTGTGTAGACGTTCGTAGCGGACGGCGCCGCAGCAACCAGCGTCGACGGGCTTGTGCCGTAGTCATTCAGACTTCCCAGCTCCAGGCACTGGGCACGTACCTTCGCGGCCCGCGGTATGAGCACAGGAAATACCTTGTACATGGGAAGCGTCCGAAGCAGCGGTGGCACTCTTTCTCTCTCTCTGTGTGCGTGTGTGTAGTGTTTAGTGAGACGTATACGCGCCGTGGCAGCGGAAAGGGGTGGGGGAGGGGCGTGAAGCAAACGATTGAGCACGTAGACCTCGACGACGGCAGAGGGTCTGCGGTCTGCCCTTTGCTGCACTCGAATGCACGCTCCACTGGTCGGAGTCGACGGGGCGGCGGCAAGTGCGTGCGACTGTCGGCGTAGACAACTGCGAAGAGGGCACAAGTGCACAGGGGCGGCCCTGCACACCTTCTTTCTGAAGCCGTTGAGCTCCCACAAGCGGGCTCACGCATAAAGCACCAGGACTGACCCATGTTCATGGCTGACTAACGAGGGGGATGCGCTGCACCTTCCCTGCTTGACGGTGTGTGTGTGCCCCTTAGAGGGGATGGTGGAGGGCGCGGCACCGGTACAGCGTGGCTGAAGTGCACCCACACAAGCGCGAGGCCCTTCCACACCTCACCCCGCCACCCTTCTCCACATGCGCACGTGCGGGACGCTGTCAACAACGGCGCCGAGGAGAGACGTAGCCCCCCGAAAACAACAACACATACAACGGCGTAAGACACGAGCAAAGGAGGCACGCATCTGCACAGCGCAGGCGCGCGCGTGCAGCACACTCATGCGCTGTCCGTCTTTTTTCCCTCACGGATGGCTCTCACGCCACCGTGGCCGTCGACGTTGACGCGGCGACGGCGGCGGCTTCGAGAGGGGCCAAATGCCGCAGCGCCTTCGCCACATCCGGCATCAGATCACCGTGGCAGACACGACCGTTCTGCGACAGCGCTATGAGCTGGCAGCGAAGTGTCTGCAGAAACACCGGGAGGGGTAGGGACGCTGCTGGATGACCGAGGGCAGGTATTGCTTCCGATGCCGCTGCTGCTGCTGTTACGGCACTGCTCAGCAGCGCCGTCGGTGTCACCTCCGCGAACCAACGCGAGAGAAGAACAACAATGTCGGCAAAAACAGCAGCGCCACCAGCAGCAACAGCGCCGCTGCTGCTGCTGGCGCTAGGCGATTTGACTGATGTGGGACTCGCCGCTGCTGCTACTAAGGCAGGTGGGGCGACGGCCCCCTCGGCCGCGCCACCGTCGGTGCTGGCGGCGCTGTGGAGAGCCGAGCTGCTGCGCTTGCCACCAGCGGCGGCGGCTTTGTCAGCTGCCTCCACTTCTCTTAGCAGGGACACCAGTGATTCCCACACCCACGGGCAGCCGGTGCAGGCCGCTAGCATCTGCTTCTCAGACGTCATAGCGGTGATGGCTGTGAGCAGGCACGATGTCAGCGCGGGGACACCGTAGGACCGCTTCAGGGTGAGCGCCAGCAGGGCAATGCAGCGCACCGGGTCGCGCAGGTACCGGGTTGCACGGAGCGAGCTCGCCTGCAGCTGCGGCAGGGCTTCGACAGCCGCGCATCGTACGTCGGTGCTGACCACCTCGCTCGAGGCCACGAGGACCAGCGTTGCAGTCAGACTGACACCGGCCTTCTCGAGGTACTCGGCCCTGCACCTTCTGGCGACTGGGATGTAGCGGGTGAGCAGGCGCACCGCTGCCTCGCACAGGTGGCGCGCTGCTTCCTGCACTGCGAGCAGCCATGTCATAGATGTGGCCCACTGCACTGACTCCGGTGGAAGGCCGCTGACGGTGTGGCATCCGAACCCCATAGTGCTGCCTAGGGAGCTCAGCGGGCCGCCACCGCCGCCCGCCGCTGCCGCTGTCGTCGGAATCGACTCCTGCGGGCTCACCGAGATCGGTGACACCAAAAGCGGGGGACCTGTCCCTGGCGACGACTTTTCCCAGGTGCTGTTCAACTCACCGCCGCCTCGTCCTCCGCACGGGTTGACGACAACCGTCAGCGATTTCAAAATCGCCGCTCCACCACCACCTGTGCCCACAGTAGAGCTCGGGGAGGTGTGACCACCGCTGAGGTCAGCGCCGAGCCCCCACAGCAACGCCTGCCCGCCCGCCAGCGGCTCGATGGTGCAGAGCACGTCAAACAGCAGGTTCATCGTGCTCCACTCCATCATGGGCGCTGTGTTGCTCAGGAAAGCTGCCTTGCACTGCGCCTCCACGCACTGGCACAGCACCGCCGCGCCGCCGTCGCTGAGTAGTCGCTCACGGGCACGCTGCTGTTGTTCATGCTGCTCTTGAAGGGATGCCGGTGCGCGATCCGGCGCCGCATGCGCGGGCGCCGCGGGGTCACGCGAGGAGGCGGGGCAGTCGTTCAGATCCACTGCGGTGTCGTCTGTGGCGGTGGCCAGCGAGCTCGCATCCGCAGCCATCGCCGCGGCCGTCGGCTCGAGCACGAGACGCGAGTGCAGCGCACGCACACATGCCAGAACCTTTTCCTTCTCCAGGCCCAGGACAAAGCGCAGCGCACGCGGGTCTGCCGGGGTGTACACGGGCACCTGTGCGTCCTGCGTTGCACAGCACCGCCGAAAGAGGGTGGCGAGGTGGTCCGCGTCGCACGCCGACGTCAGCTCCTCCACCCCCCAGAGCTCTGTCGACCCCAACCGGTCCACAAAGAGCGTCGCCAAGGCTGAGCGGCTCTCGGCAAACTGGGAAAAGCACCACATCACGTTCCCAATGTACTTGGGTGTCATAATACGCGGCGTCAGCACCGGCACCAGCAGCGGCAGTGCGTCGCTGTTCAGCCACGCCTCGCACCGGCTCTCGTTATCACATGTCAGGTTGCGCTTCACCCACTGCTCAATCACCCCAAAGCGGCTGCCGCTGCTGGTGCCGGCGCTGACGCTCTCGTCGCCTGTCGTCCCGTTCATAGGCCGACCCTCGCGCGCTGCCCGCAGAAGCTGCGGCACGGTGCAGTCCAGAAACCACGGATCGTGGAGCAGCTCTCCGGCCGACGGCCGGTCTACCGCGCGGGGGCGGAAGCACATCCGTAGAAACGACAGACATTCATCGCTCAAGTGCACGTCCTCGGGAAGCGGCGGGAGCAGCGCCGCCTCGCACAGAGGCGTGGCCACTTCATTCCGGTCTGATGCACACACAGCGCCGCTAGATGCGGCTGTCTTGACCGCATCGACCGGCTCCTTCGGCGGATTGTGGGTGCTCGTCGTTGCCGTCGCCCTCCGCGCGGACGCCACGTCTGTTTTTTGCGGCGCTGCACCACACCCGTCTTTCGCTCCGTTTTTCTTCTTCCGGGGCCCACGCGGCCCGTCATCGTCGCCAGAGCCCATTGCCGCGCTTGGGGTTGCGGGGTTGGTGGACGCGCGCGAGGTGCCGGCAGCACCGACGCGGCTGGCCTCGCTTTCACAGAGCACCTCGTAGTAGCTCTTGAGGATGTGATGAATGGCGTTGTGGATGGGGCGCTCGAAGTACGGCGGGGCACCCGTGAGCAACTCCACCGCGAGGCAGCCCACCGACCAGATGTCGCTCGCCGCCGTTGCCTTCGATGCACCGGCGAGGACTTCCGGCGCTGCCCAGTAAGCGGAGCCGCGGAACACCGAGAGGGCAGAGCCAGAGCACTCTTCACCAGCGCCCCTCCCGGCGCGGCTGCCCCTCATGAGGGGCAGTGCTTCGGCAGAAGGCGTGGAGGCCGCGGTGGTGCGCCGCTCGCCATCCTCGTGATCGTCCTCGCCATGCGAGCGCAGTGCAAAGTCCGTCAGTTTCACGACATCGCCGTCGAAGAGAAGAATGTTTGACGCCTTCAAGTCGCCGTGCACGACGCCCCACGGGGCCATATGATACAGGGCCGTCAGCACCTGGTAGATATACCGGCAAGCGATGTCCTCCGGAAGCTTGCTGTTTTCCTTCAGACGGCGCAGCAGCGATCCGTGCTCGGTGAACTCCTCCACGAGGAAGAGTCGATCGTGCTGCTGCATGTGGTCCAGGTACTTCACGACATGCGGGCAATGATGGTTGTTGAGCGTGTGTAGGGCGTCCACCTCGCGCAGCCAGTCTTCCATGTCCTGCGGCCGGTTGCCAAAGAGCTGCTTCACGGCAACATCTTTGCGTGTGGCCACGTCCTGCGCGCGGTACACGAGCGCGCTGCCACCGCGGCCAACTTCGTTGAGCAGCTTGTAGGACGAGTACCGCCCCCTGACGGTGTCTACGGTGGCCATGCCGTGTGCGGGTGGGGTCCAAGTCCAACCACAACAGCAGGGTACGGAGAGCCAGAAACAACGACGGTGCACACACACACACACACACTCTCAGTGCAGCTGCCGCTCTTCTCTGCACCGTGCCACGCACACACACGCAGTCTGCGACCCGCCCGTTAAAACCGTTCGCGTTCTTTCGGAGCGGACGGCTGCTGCTGCTGTTGCTGCTTCTCTAAAGCTCCACGCTGCGTTTCTCTCGGGCTGCTAAAGTACTTGCGAGCCTGAAAAAGAGGAGTTTGTGTGTGCGTGTGTGTGCGGCGGCAGTGGCGAGCTTCTCCCCACTTGGCAGAGAGAGAGGGAGGGCGCGAGCTCTCTCTAAGAGAACACGGAAAGGGTCCCGTCACTTCTTTTCCGCCCTAACTTCTACCGCTACGGTGAGGGCGTCTTTCGCCAAGGTGCGGCTGCTGCTGTATGTGGGGAGGCGTCGACGGTGGTGGTGGGGATGGACATTGTGTATTACATGCGGCATCGTTGAGGAAGAAGGAGTGATAGATGGAAGGGGAGTGACGGGGTACACGCCCACCTCATGATCGTCAGTACGCACCAGTGCGAGAAGCAGTGAGAAAGGAGATGCACGCGCTCGCAGTGCGACTGCCAGTTCTCCTGCTCCTTCTGCCACCCATGCACGTGCAATTCGCGAGTCTTCCACTGCCCACCCTCAGGCGAGCACACGAGTGAGAGATGGGTTGGTGGTGGGAGAACGGTGTCTGCACGGTCGCATCAAGCCGCTACCCCGTGCATATGTGGAGCTCGGCGTGTGCATGTATATGCGTGAAGCGCTTGTGGCTCTATGAAGATCAGCGCCATGCGCACCTCAGCACAGGGCAACGGCAACCAAGCATTTCATTTCAACACGCGCGCAAAACAAGACACAAAGGGAAGACGGAGGGGTGAGATGTACGGCGCACCTCCGGTGTCCCTTCCCCTCCATCACTCACCCGTCCATCGCCATTGTACCTGACAGCCGCCTACACGAGCACTTCGTTGCGGGCGCGCTGGCGGCCTGCCTTGGAGCGCGACCGCAGCGCTTCGTGCAGCGGCAGTTGGCCCTTCAGCACTTCCACACTCTGCCCCGCCTCCGTCAGTTGCTGCATGACGCTGCGCAGCACGCTCCCGTCGATGCCGATGTCGCACTTAAGAGAATACTGACTGACGCGGGTGGCCGTCTCCACGTCGCCGACGCGGGCGGCCCTCTCCAAAATCGGCAGGATCATCTCCACCTCGACCCGCAGCCCGGGGTAGGCGGTCACTTCTTCCAGGTAGAAGATGGCCTCGTCAATGTTGCCGGCCATCACGGCCTGGCGGATGAGCACGCGAAACGTCAGCACGTTTGGCACAACACCGCTGTTCTTCATCGTCTTGTACACCACGCGGTGCAGCATCGTGCTGCGGTGGCGCGAGCAGCCGGTGAGGAGGGCGTTGTATGTGTTCGTGCGTGGCGCCACTCCCCACCTAGGCTCGTAGGCGGAGACAAGCTGCAGCGCCTTGCGCTCCTCGCCGATGCGAGCCAGCGCCAGCACTAGTAGGTCAAGCGTGTGCACCGTCACCAGCGCGCCCTTCTGCCGGCGCGCCTGGAGATGTGACAGCGCACGCTCCACCAGCGCCAGCGTGTTGATGGCATCGGCGAAGGCCATGAGGTAGTGGCGGTCCATTGTGTAGCGCAGCGATTCGATCTGCGCCTTGCGGAAGCAGTCTACCTGGTCGAGGTAGCCCTTGAGCGCCATCCACTCGATAAGATCGAGCGCCTTCTCAATCTCCAGTGCCTGCGACCAGCACCACACAACCAGCGCCAGCACTTCTGATGTCTTGGCGATGGCGTGCCGGTCCATCAGCGCAAGCACCTGCTCCGCGGTACCCGCGTCGGTGCACTTGGCACAGCGCAGCAGCAACTCCGTGAAGTAATGGCGCTGAACGTACTGGCTAAAGCTCGCCTTCTCCAAGACACAGCGCAGCTCCAGCTCCAGCATGAGCCAAAGCACGTGCTCGGGCGGGTACTGCGCCGCGGAGGACGGCGAGCCGGTGCTGAGTCCAAGGCGAGATGCCTGCGCCGCGGTGTGCCGGCTGCCGCTGCCTCCGCTGCTCTCACCGTGGTTGGGGGCACGCACTGGGCTCAGCCACTGCACCATCAGCTCAGCCAGCATGCGCTTGTCCACGATGGCGGTGCCGTACCGCAGGGCGGCGCGTGTTATTTCCACCACGAGGGACGGGTCTGCGCTGTACGGCACAACGCGCAGCATGAACGTCTGCACCGTGGCAGGCAGCGGGGTCACTTCCGGCTCCCGCTGCTTCATCTCCTCCCACAACCCGGTCGGGTCGTAGCCCGCTCGCACGTGCAGCTCCACCAAGTAGTGGTACGTCAACGCATCCTTCTCCACACCACACGCCTTCATCTGATCGAGCACAAAGACGACCTCCTCCACGGCGTACTTGTTTCGCCGCGTGAGTGCCTCGAAGTACGCGTTGAAGACGTCAGCGTTGAGCACGGTGGGACGGCGCCACCACATGATGGCGCTGGTGTCGCATGACCTGCCTCCCCTTGCGGCAGCACCTGGGGCGAGGAGGTCGTCTTGCAACTTCAGCGGGGTACCGGTGGCAGCCGTGGCGTTGCCGCCGTCCCGCCGCCTTGCGCTGCTGCCCAGCCATGCATATTGCACAGGTGATGCCAACTTGGGCTCCTTTGGGGCGGCGAGGTCGCGCAGGCCCACGGCAAGCACCTCACGCACCTTGTCTATGCGTCCAAGGTTGGTGTACACGCGCATCAGTGTGATGAGCGCGTCGCGGGCGTCGGCCACAAAGTCCTGGCAGAAGTCGGTTATAAAGTGCTGCTGTGCTGGGTTGAAGTGCTGCTCGTAGAAGGCCGCACAGCCGCCGTAGTCGCGTTGGTGCACATAGCGCTGAAGTGCACCGAGCGTTGTTGTCGCTGGGTCAGGGGACGCCGAGGGGGCGGCAGTAGAAGGCGCTACCGCAGCGGGTGTGCGGCGCGAGGAAGAGCAATCTCCTTCATGTGAGTAGCAGCGCACGGACGTAACACCGCTGCCGCTGCTGATGAGGAGGAGGGGCGCTCGCCGGATCAACGACCACGTCGAAGGCTGCGGAGGTTGAGCAGAGGAGAGCGAGACAACGTCACTTCCGGAGCTGCATTGAAGGCAGCGTCGAAGACGAGCCTGCATGATGGGCTGCCACTGCTGGTTCGGTTGAGTGCGCGTGTGTGCGAGTGGAGGGGATCGGTAGGGATGACCAAAGCTGTGCCACCCGGGGAGCTGGCACATGTCTCATAACAACACGGGTATCAGTCAAGTGAGGTGGGAAGGCGTAGCGGGGACGTGAGGAGGAAGAGAAGCGCGGAGAGGATACGTGAGCAGGCAGCAGAAGATGAAGAGGGGGCGGGGCCAGAGGCGAGGCCGTGACTTGCTCAGCTTCCAGTACCGTGCACAGACACAGAAACACACGCAGACCTCGTCCTTGCACACTGAAAGCATGAGCAATGCCCAATGAATCCATCGAAATGTGCGCTTATGGGCGGATGCGAAGACGTGGCTGAGAGGGCCACGGGAGGGGAGGGGGTGCTGGAGCGTCACCAACATAGAAAAGAAGGGGGTGGGGGGAGGCGACAGGTGTGACAGAGATGTCCTTTTCCGCCCTCTACAGCCGTTTTCTCTTCCGAGTGCTTGCGTGCACCCTCTAGGCTCTGGCCAACCTGCCGCCCCGCCCCTGCCCACTTCTTTTTCAACCGTGCACGCATCGCTTGTTTCAGAATACCGAGGATAACACTAGCAAGCACACACGCACACGCACAGAAGGAGGGGGAGCGAGTAGCAGTTCGGCAATGCTGCCGCCTTTTTCGCTTTTCTTTTCCCTTGATGTGTCGTTCTGACTTCCCCATGTCGTGGGTGCTCGCGCCTGCTACCAGCAGAAGTGGCTCGGCATTCGACAGAGGATAGAGTTGGTTGGTTGGCCTCCCCAGACAGAGTGGGGGTCACTGGGCCCTGAGATACCGCGCACGGAGGCATGTGTGCCTCCTCCCTTCACCTTCACCCGTCATCACGGGGAAAGAAGAAGGGGCAACAACGCGACGGAAAAGAGAAAGGAGCGCCGTCACTATGGCCACAGAAACCAGACACAACGATGTCTTCGAGCAGCTGGACAAGGTTCACAGAAACACGCGGACACAGAGCCACTCATGCACACAGCTGAGCAGCCTTGCGATCCATCGTCACACCTTTCGGATGTGCCCGCGTGCATGTCTACCGTGGGCGTTCGAATCGCGGAGCAATGAGAGGGAGGGGAGGGGGAAGGGCTGTGGAGCGGCAGCGGACACGCCGACGAGAAGCGTCGTATGGGGACATGGCCACGAAAAAGAGGGCCGGTAGCAAAGAGGCAGAGGCGAAGGAAAGAGAAGGGGGTGGGGGGAGGCGGTGCCCCCCTCCCCCTCTCCTCTCACCTCTCCTCCTCTCCCCCGAACCGCACCAGGATTTGTTCCTGCTCATGCGAGCGCGGTTGAGTGTCTCTTTATGTATTGCCCAAGTTGACCATCCTTCATGCCGGCCGCCGCGTGCGGTGATGCGCGGCACCGCGGACGGCGTGAGGACAGGGAGGAGCAAACCGAAGACGAAACGCATAGGCGTTATATCGACAGAGAACGAGCGAGGGGGTGGTGGTGGTGGTGGCAAGCCGACGGCTGCCCAAGAAATTGGAGGCGGTGCTCGCTGGCAGCTCCGTCGCCGTTCCCACCTTGCCCCCCCCCCCCCGCCTCCGCCTCTCAGAAAGGTCAAGCAGAGGAAGAGAGTCACGCAAGCTAAAGACCAGCGAATTACGAGGCGAGAGACGCCTTCGTAAACAAAGAAAGGGAGAGCAAGGAGGGTGGAGTGGGGGGGGGGTGCCATGCGATCTTTAGCTGTGTGCGTTTCACGCGGGAGGCGCCGCGGCGGTGGTGGTGGTGATTCGAGGGTAGAAGCATCGACGCACGACGTCCACGGGCGGGACGCCCACCTTTCACATCCCCACTCCCTCTCCCTCAACACAATTGACGGGTCTCCGCGGACAGCGTGACTCCCGAGGAAAAGAGAACACGCTCCCTTACGGAGCTGAAGATGAGAGAGGGGGGGGCCACTGAATCCTACCCTCCGCGCCCTGACACGCTTAGATACGCATGCGCACCTCAACGGGTACGTCTTCATCGTCGTCACCGCCACCGCAGAAGCGCAAACGCCGAAGACGTGCCCGCTAAGGAAAGAGAGGAAGAGCACAATCTCGTTACGGAGAATCAGGAGACGCACACACCCATGGTGGAACGCGATGTGTGCGTCCGAAGCAGCTTCAGAGGGAGAGGGAGAGGGAGAGGGGGCAGAACCCATGCGCGTTCGTCTGCAAGAGGCTTCCCACTCCGCAACGATGCGTCGGCGGCACTCGCCACGAGGCCATGAATACCGCTTTCCATAGCCGTCACCAACCCTCAAACCTTTCTCCCCAAAAAGGCGCATGTGCGTGCTGCTGCTGACGCGCTGCCTACTTCTTGTTGACGGCCAGCGCGCAGATCATCGCGGCGCCGACACCGCTACCGTCTTTCTGCAGCACCACCTTCACGTTCGACGTGCTTCCGAGGATGCTCGTTATGCACTCCTGGTACAGGCGCTGGAAGGACGGCGTCTTCTCGTACACGGAGCCGTCGACGGCGACGGTGGCGAGACCCTGCGTGCGGGTCTTGAGCATCGGAGCAGCAGTGAAGACAGCGCCCT
>NC_018248.1:78831-81685 GCF_000227135.1 Leishmania donovani | reverse complement strand
ATCTCGTGGATCATGTACATGGTGAGCTGCTTCATCTTCTCCGAGGACATGGTGAACTGGGTGGCGAGGGAGGCGAGCGCGAGACGCTGCTTGATGTAGCGCATCTCCTCGCTATCCGAGTCGCGGATAGCGATGTGGCTCAGGAGGTTGTTCACGCGGGTGGCCATTGTGACGGAGTGAAGGGTAGTGGGGAGGGGGGGGGTATGAGCGGAAGAGGAGAGAAGAGGAGTGAAAGGCGTTTGACTGTTATAAGACACTTCAAGAGGAGGCGGAAGATGCAGACGTGCTGTGCTCCAGCGCGTGCGTGTATTTGTGGGGTGGGTGGGGCGAGCGGGCGGAAGGGTGAGGAATGGTGGAGGGCAGCGATGGTGGCCATCATAGCGCGTTGAGGCGAAAGAGTGTGGGAACGAAACGAAAAGAAGAGGATGCGAAGGTGAGGAGGGAAGGGCAGGTGTGGCAAGATATGCAGCGGCATGGCGCATCATGCGCCCGTACATGGATGACTTCGTACGAGAGCCGAAAATGAGAGGGCGTGGGAGGGCATACAGAGCAAGCGGGGGTGAGGTGTACTGCGCCTCCTCCTCCTCGTCGGTGCACACAACGCCACTTTTGTGTACGCGGGCCCGCGTGCGTTTGATTGTAGCTGCTCTATCCATGTCTGGTAACAGTGTGTGTGTGTACGTGTTTTTACAGGCGGAACTGACAGGTGGCGAAGGCCAGATTTCGTTTTGGTCTCCTCTGTGCTCAGTGAGGAGGGGGTGGGGGGGCCTCGGCCTCACGAGAGAAAGGACATGAAAGGAGAGACGCCCTCCCCTTTCCCCACGCGCGCGCACGTTCGCCGACACAGAGCGAGAGCGAGACATAGACAAGGAGATGCGTATATAGATGTGCATACACATGTACACGTATACACGGGCGGTCACACACACACACACACACACACACTTGCACATGCACATGCACATGCATATGCATACCTCGCGCGGTACAGAAAGGAAGCGAGTACACAGGCGACGAAACAGACGAACAGAGCCGGTGAGTAACGAACGCGGCCGTGCCGTGCCGAGTCGCTGAGATGTTCAGAGAGAGAGGGAGCAAGAGGAAAACGTTATCTCCGGAGGAGAGGCGAGTGCGTGTGTGGTGAGGGTAGAGAGGGAGAGGGATGCGCAACACAGCACAACATCCTCCTCGTCCAAAGTCCCCTCCCTTCACCTCCTCTTTTGGCCGTCATCATCTCGGGTCGTAGACACACGTGTGTGTCTGGCGTGTGTGTGTGTGTGTGCTTCTTCCACAGCTTGATCCACCACCGCACCCACATTGCGCCGGGCTCTTCGCTTTCCTACTCTTCTCTCTGGCGCAGGACCTGTCTCTTCGTCGACCGGCGACCCTCCAGCGAACACCGACAACAAAAGAAGAGAGAACGAAGGAAACACGCACGACTAGATGCGACCGGCGAGGCCCGTGGGTGGGGGGAGGGGAGAGGAGAGGAGAGGAGAGGAGAGAAGAGGAGAGCGGATCACACAGCTCCGAAGAGAAAACAAGATATATATGTAAGGGGAACAACGCGCATCATCAACAACATCAGAAAAGAATAGAAGATATAGGGAGAAGAGGAAGAGATCAAATTACCGTTTTCGTTAATAGGCATGCACATGCCTGCGTGCGCGTGTGTGCGCCGACTTGATCCATGCATGCACGGTTGGGGGTGGGGGGTGGGGGGTGGGGGGAAGGAGGAGAGCGCGGCTGTGCGACTGAGGCTGCCAGCAAGAGCGTGAGAGTTGGGAGGGACGCTGCGCCAGCACTCGCTCAGTACACACACACACACAGTCGCGCACGCGCTTTATCCCTTACCTTGCATCGTCTCTTTCCCCCACCTCTCGTATCCCATCGTCATTTCAGCCGTGCTCTCGGCACCTCTGCCCTCCCGGCTCTCTCGTGCTCTGCTGCTGTTTTTCATGCAGCTCGATAGGCAGAGGTGGCGCGAGGCGGGAAGAGGATCGATGGGGACGAGGGAGAGAGAGAAGGGGGAGAGGGGAGGCGTGTGCGTGCGAAGGAGTCGGGGCCGACGTTGCACGGCATTCGTGCGCGGAAACACTACGAGGGAGGGAGAGGGGGAGGGGGCGCGCGCGTCTGTGTGGCTGGCGAAGACGCGCCACAACACAAAGCACAGACGGGGGCGCCCATCGCCAAGATATACATTCACCTCCTCCCCTCCCATCCCGTCTGCCGCCTACCCCGCGTCCATGTGCGTGGGCGCTCCTTCCACGCTGTGCAGTGGTGCAGCTGCCTATCTAAATCGCGACGCTCCTTAGGCCCCTCCTCCCCTTTTCGCGTTGCGCATGCGCGTGTGTCTCAACACCCGCCCCCCTCTCTCTCCTTGCTCCCGCCGCCCATCACGAGGGACTGAAGAAAGGCGTGGCAGCACATGCAACATTGCACACACGCTGCGTGGGGGACGAGGGGAGGCAGAAACAGATGAGGGGTGAAGGTGGGGGAGGGAATGGAGAAGAGGTAGCAGCCCAGAGGCACGCACGCCTGCGTGCACAAGCGGATACACATGCATCTACCTGCGCTGGGCAAAGAGAAGTTGGAGGGAGAAGAAGGGAGTGGGTGAAGACGAAGGAGAACCGTCAGAGGAGAGAAAATGTGCAGCGTGTGCTGGCTTGGAGGGCAGTCGCGCTCCACACCCGGACCTTCACAACCGCATCTCAGTCGTCTCTCTCCTCTTTTTCTTCTGTCCCTGCCGCGTTCCCCCTAAAAGGCGCATGTGCGTGCTGCTGCTGACGCGCTGCCTACTTCTTGTTGGCGGCCAGCGCGCAGATCATCGCGGCGCCGACACCGCTACCGTCTTTCT
>NC_018248.1:8197-76861 GCF_000227135.1 Leishmania donovani | reverse complement strand
GCCCTCAAGACCCTCCACCATCTCGTGGATCATGTACATGGTGAGCTGCTTCATCTTCTCCGAGGACATGGTGAACTGGGTGGCGAGGGAGGCGAGCGCGAGACGCTGCTTGATGTAGCGCATCTCCTCGCTATCCGAGTCGCGGATAGCGATGTGGCTCAGGAGGTTGTTCACGCGGGTGGCCATTGTGACGGAGTGAAGGGTAGTGGGGAGGGGGGGTATGAGCGGAAGAGGAGAGAAGAGATGTTGCTTGATGAAGAGTTGATGGTGGTTGTGGGTTGGCAAGGACGCGTGGTTTGCTGGTCGAATTGGAGGTGTGTCGTTGCGGGGTGCGGAAGGGTAGAAAGGTGAGGAATGGTGACAGGGAGACATGTCGGGGAGGTCTGACGGATGCGGGCAGGTAGACGGGAAGGAGGAGACGATCTTTCCCCTCCCCCTCTCCCCTTCTTTGTATGGCTGTGGGAGGTGCGTGTGCGTGTGGGCTTCAATGTGAGTGATGTGTTGCTGGAGAGGGGCGCGAATCAGTGGCCGAGAGCGGACGTGCCGGTTTACTCCACCGACGTCTCCTTCTGCCTTTCAACGGGCATGTAAGGAGGGATTTTGCGGATCACCCGCACGTATGATGCCGTAATCAAGACAGAGCCGGAGGGGTGGTGCTGGTGGGGAAGAGGTCCGGGAGGAAGTGCAGAGGATGCCGGGACCATCACTGGTACTCCCTACAGCGGCTCAGGCCGCGCGAACGTTGTCAAGAGTAATGCCAGCGACACACACACACACACACCAGATGGAGTGATAAGAATGAAGGGGAGAGAGGGAGCAGGGAGCAGCGGATGCCACCCTGGTGCTGCAGGACGCAACGATGGCTTTGCTCAGCACAGACACGGTGGAGCCTCCACCGTGGGCCGCACGTGCCCCTCCCCCATCCACGTCTCTCATCACAACATGCGCTCTAGCGCGTGCTGGAATGTCTCCACCGTCACTCGGCCTGCTGGTGGGTGCTGCAACTCGATCCCTGACCGCTGATGCACCAATGCGCGAAGCCGAAGTAGCTCTCGCTGCGACGCGCCGCCATTGCTTCCGCCGTCCACCGTCGCCGACAAGAGGCACCACGCACCGAGCAGTGGCTGCAGGGAGAGGTCTGTGGAGGCGCCGCCGGCCGTCAAGAGAAACTCCGGCAGCGCCGGGGTGGCGGAGAGGCATGTGGCACGATCCGCGCAGGCTTCCGCGGCACCGTGCCGGCTGCTGCTGCTTTTGCTACTGCGCTTGCTATCCTTCAAGTCCAAATCTGCGTCGCAATCCGGGGACTGCGGGGCCACCGCTGCCACCTCGGCCTCCAAGCGATCGCGGAAGTTCGGCTGAGAGGCTGTACCGCCGTACACGCAAACATTGTGGAGCAGCAGTGGCCGGAGCAACTTCGTTAGATGCTGGAGGAGCCCTCGCTGAAAGATGCCCTCTGTGATGGCCTGGGCTACACCTTGCTGGTTAATGCCGACATCAGCCGGCGTGAAGAGCAACTCCGGAATCAAGAAGCGCTCCTGACAGAGCAGGAGGTGCTGCAGCGCAGCGGCATCCACGCCACTCGTCTTTGGCAGGCGCGACGGCAGCTCAGCCTCTAGCACACCGAGGGGGAGGAGAGCCGGTATCGTGGGTAGGTAGTAGCGGATCGGCACATCTGGTGAGGTCAAAACACCCGCCGCTGGCGCGCCGGGCCTCTGGGATCGGGGAGATTGCCCGTCGCCGCCGCCGCCGCCGCCGCCGCCTTCTCTCCGCAGCGTCGACACTGTACCCACAACCGCCTCCACCTCATCCCGGGCTCTGCCCTTCCACAGTGCAGCATAGCGCTGGAGACTGCGCCGCGGGTGCCGTGCCACGACGCAGCACTGCTCCTTGACGTGATTGATGAGCCACGTGTCTTCCATCACGTTCATCTGCGAAAAGCTGATGTACTCCTTCAGTCGGTTAGTGAGCACCTTGCCACCCACGTCGAGGCGCACAGCAGAGCTGTGCACAGGGATGTAGTTCACATAAGGGACGACGGTGGTGGCAGAGAAGCCGACATCCACCATGATAGCCATGCCGCCACCGGTGGCGCTGTTGCCAGAGCAGCCGGGCGACTCTTGCGCATCGGTGTCGACGGTGCTGCGGGGACGCTTGCGGGCAGCGCTGGAGGGGGCCGATGCGCCCCTCGCAAAGTTGTAGGCGATGAGACTCATAAAGCTGCTGCTCACGATTGTCACGGAGCCGAAGCGAAAACTGCGCGTGCACAGTAGCCAGAGCAGCTGCGCCACCGCCTTCGGGGCGGCAAAGGGCACCGTCAGCCATACATCCACCTCCTCCTCCGACTCGATGGAGAAGTGCTGCAGCACGTGCTCCCACACACGCGCCTGCAGGCCACCATCCACGACGAAGCCGCGGTCCACTGGCCGGCGCACCATGAGCCCGTGATAGTGCGGCAGGTGATCAAGCTGGTCACCCATGATACCTGTGCCAGCGTACACAGCAGCCCCTACACAGTTCGGCACGACAAGCACCTTGGGCGCAGGCGCGAGAGTAGTGGCCGTCGCTGCTACCTCCCCATGCGTCGAGCTGTTTGTGAGTGCTGAGGCATGTGTCGCTGCCGACCTGCTGCTGGTGTCGGCCGAGGCGGGAAGATAGAGAGCCTTGACGCTGTAGCCCCCGTTGTCAATGAACAGCTGCACGCGCGGCATGATCTACACGTTTCGACTTTGGCGCTGCTGGTCGTCAGCCTCCCTGCTGTGGTGGCTTCGTACACCGAGCTGGTGCGCACGCATATTTGCAGGGGGAGGAAGGGGAGAAGAAGAGGGGAGGGGGTGGCCGATGACAGGGACAGATTTGAGGGGAGGAGGAGGGGGGAGGGGCGGCGACACGCACAACAGGAGAGGGGGTCGAGAAGAACCCCCCCTTTTCCCTACCTCATCCCAGAAGGATGCATCGGAGCGATAGGACGTAGAGCGTCGCCCTTGTTATCCACGAAGCAGCCAGGTGAAGTTGTTCACGCACGCACGCGGGAAAATGGCGAGGTGGGGCTGGGGTGGCGGTGGGGAGCGAGAAGGGGGAGAGAGAAGCGACCGATGACGCATGTGTTTGCATGTCTGTGTTGGCCGCCTGCTGTCGAGCAGCAGACAGCAAAGTGGGCTGGGAAGCACTCTTGTACATTCAAGCAGCGAAAGGGAGCTGCGGAGACGGTTGGAAAAGGGCGACTCAAGAACACAAGTGAGAGAGAGAGAGGGAGAGCCACACCGACACACGCAAGGACGTGCGCGCGTAAGGTGGAGGGCCTTCATCCTCGTTTCTCTCTCTCACAGGCGCTCCTCTCCCTCGGTGGGCATCAGCAGTTGGATGATGTCGTCTACCATAATCATGCCCTCTCCGTCCTTCTCCACGTCGCACAGTATCTCTTCCGCCTCCTCCTGCGAGATGCGAGCGCCGAGGTTGACGAGGATGTGCCGCAGCTGCGTCGTGGTAAGGTAGCCGTCGGCGTCGTCGTCCAAAACCTTGAGTGCAGCGTAGAGCTCTTCGGGGGTGGTGCGTTGTGGGTAGAGCTTTTCGTACAGCGCCAGCGCGCTCTCCTGCGATACACGTCCTTGCTCCTCCGGGTCGACAAGGGCGATGTAGCCTGCAATGTCGCTCTGCGAAGGGTAGAGCCCGATGGCACGCAGGTAGGCCCCCAGCTCATGACTGCCGATGAAGCCGTCCGAGTCCTGGTCCAGCAGCAGGAACTGCAGAGACGCACAAGTTCGCTGTGCCTCCGACAGTACGCTCATAACTCTGTGTGCGATTGTGCCAGGAAAGCACTGCGTCAGCGGAAAGAAGGGCGGTGAGAGCACACTGGCGGCGCTGGTAACGATTGGCGTGGCTGTATCTCACGTGTGTGCGCTGTGACATTGCTGGTGGAGCATGTGGCGGAGAAAAGGCGGAGTGAATTGGGCGAGTGCGGGCATGCCGCCAGAGGGCGAGCTGAGGCGCCTAAGCAAGAAACAGAATCCGCCGGAGGAGTGAAAACACGTGCGTGCGCATGGCTCGGCGCGCGTCCTCCCCACCGCTACGGCGCCGCCGTACGACGGCATGTACATCGGTGTCTTCTGTGTGAGTGTGCGTGCGTGTGCTAGCCTTCATCTCTGCACGCGTGCGAGGCGTGCCGCAGTAACGCGAGACCGCCGCGCACATGGCGCGCTCTTGAAGAGCCGTCACGATGATTGCGGGGCTGACATGCCTCGCCCATACATTCTAAGGCGAGGGGACGTGCCTCGGCTCTCGATAATGGGTCCTGTGCGAGCGCGTGAGTGGCCACGAGTGACCAGCTGTACATGACGCGGCCCCAACCGCTCCCCCTCGCCCCTCTCCAGGCGCCTTTGGTTGACTTGGGGGCAACTGGCACGGTGGAAGGGAGAGAGGGAGGAGAGGGGCTTCAGAAGAAGCCGAGGACCGCCTCGGCTAAGCGGCACACACGGTCCAAGTCGGATGCATCCTCCTCGTCTACCGCCTCACAGTGGCCGAAGTACTCGAGCAGTCCACTCACCAGCTGCGGCATCGCGCAACGCTCTAGGAGGAAGTGCCACGTATCTTCCCCCGCGACCGATGCGCCGCTGTGCGGGTGGTGACCGCGCATGGGATGCCACTGAAGCAGGCTGAAGCGCAGCACGGCTTTCGTCCCACGGTGGTGCGGCTCGCCGGCAATGTCGGTGGCGCTGGGTGACGGCGCAGCTGCGGGCGGCTGAGGGTACATGGCGTACATGTTGAACGCGCCACCACTCTTGCCACCTCCGCCATGGTGTCCACTGTCCACGACCATGAGCAGCGACAGAAGCAGCGCCAAAATGAGCTCCAGCACCTCAAGCTGCGGGCGGCGCAGCAGCAACTCGCGCAGCGTCAGGGCTAATGAGCGGCGCTGAAGGGTATCCAGCAGCGGGATGAAGTAGCCAACGGTCTCTGCAATCTCCCGCCACACGCCCACCGTGTACGGCCCCACCTCACGCAGCTGCTGCAGCGCGCCGGCGTATGCGCCATGCTGAAGAAGCGGTACACGATTTGCCGGGTGCTGCGCGCACACACGCCACACATGCAGCACACCGCGAGCAATGCGCAAGTTCTGACGGTGGCGGCGAAGGGCGCCCTGCAGCACATCAAGCACGCCGTCGCTGTGGGCGACAATGTCAGCGAGGGATGTGGGAGTGCCTTCTTCGCTATCGACCTCTGCCTCGAAGGGCCACGGAAGGTCCACCAGGGCGGCACAGAAGGATACGCCCTCCACCTGCAGCGGCACCGCGTCTGGGTGACGCCGCATGGCGGACTCCATCTGGTACACTAAAGTGGTCTCATGAAGGGCGACAACCAGAGGTGCAACGCAACGGCGCAGCGACACGCCGCCGTCCAAATTATCATCGTCGCCGTTGTCGCTGCCTACGCACACGGTCACGTCCTGCACCAGCGCTGCGGTCGCGGCGGAAAGTGCTTCGACAAGCACTGGCAACACGCCCTTGTGCTGCTCCAAGACCTCCGCCAGCATGACAAGCAGTGGATCCAGCCCCTCCGGCAGCGGCACCATCGAGTTCACCTGCTCCCGGTACGCCCAGACGTCGACCATCACACGGCGTGTTTTGTATGCCGTTTGGCGGTGTCGCAGCATGGGCTGCACCACACGCAGTGCCTGGGCCACGAGCTGCGGCCGCTGGCTGCACAGACATGCGACCACCGCTTCAGGAGCCTCCGTCTCTGCGAGGCGACTTGGCTCGTCCTTGAAGGTGGATGCCTCCTCGATGGCCCAGTAGCGCACCTGGTCTAGCAGATCGACCAGTACCGCGACGCGATCCAGCCCGGCGGCGGTGGAAGGGATCGCAATGCCTGAAGCGTATCCACTGGGTGGGTGGCGCTGCCCACACAGCTCGAGCCGTATGCGCTGCATATGTTCCTCCACCACCGAGAGTGCGGGTGGCTGCCGTTGCGTGGCTGCCTCGTCGTCGTCATGGCCGCCGCGGACGATGTCGGACGTGCCGACGTTAACCTCATGCAGCATTTCTTTTGATGAGAGCAGGCGACAGAAACAGGTGCGCTCGTGTTGCTGCGACGTATGTGTGTGCGTTGGAGTGAGACAGGTAAGCGAGAAGGCGAGATCGAGTGAAGCATGAAGGAGGACGTGAGGACGGTGGGTGAGGAGGTGAGACGAATCGCCAGAGCCGGCTGAGCGGCTGTGCCACCGACTGACATGTGCACACATCGAAGAGAAAGAGGGGCGAGGGGATCAGAGTTGGCGTGCGTGTGTGTGTGCGTATGTGGGTGTGCGCAGCACGTGGTACACGTCACGGGTGACGCAACATCACGACTTTAGCCGCTGAGTTCCCACAAAGGCGAGGCGAAAAGATTCACGAGGCGGAGGGGTGGGCGGGAGGCTGTGCAATCGCGGGTGGCGGTTGGGAAAGATGGTGAGCAATACACCGGACAGACCTGCCATAGTTGGAGAGCGTCGAAACCGAAGGATGCGAGCGCATGTGTAGCGGGACATAGGAAGGTGCAGCGAAACAAAACTGACGACGGCGCACCACTGGCGAGTTGCGCAAGTAAAAGAGAGAGACGTGAGGCAGCCCCTGGCGCTGTGTGTAGCCAGTGCGCACGGAGATGTCCGATGCGGACGTAGGCAACAGCGAGGGAAAGCGCGCCTTCACCGCCGTGCCGCTGTCTCCCCCCTCGGACGCGCTTTTCTCTTGCACAAGTGCCCGCGTGCTATCACGACACTCGCGTCGCTCCAGGCGCTGCTGGGGACGGTGTGGAGGCCAATGGCCCGGCAGCCATCTTGTCTGCCAAGTTCAGTATGTTGATGGGCGTCTTGCCGTCCGTGACGACGAAGCCCTGCAGGCCCAGCTCGCCAAGAAGCTTCGCCTTCAGCTCCGGCCCCGCGTTCGCAATCGCGATGAGCGTCTCACTCCCGAGTGAGGCCATGATCTTCTCGTACTTTGTCGCTTCGATGTCGGACAGCTTGCGGATCTTGTCGATGGCGAGGTTGTTCATGGACTGGCGGTGTGCGAGGTCCAGCTCCGCCCGCTTGCGCAACACCTCCAGCTCTGTGTCCATGCCGACGGAGTGGGCGGCACAGCGAATCGGGGTGGCGTCTACCTCTCCCTGCGCCTCTGCCAGACGCGCGGCGCTCTCAGCCAGCGCCTGCGCACGACTGGCGCCGGCCTGCTCCAGCGCCGTGTTCTCGCCCATCACGCGCAGCAGCTCTGTGCGTTGCTGCTCTGCCTTGGCGCGGTCACGCATCACCTGCAGGTCCAACGCACCCTTCGCCTCCTGCTCGAGGAGCGCCGCTTGGTGAGAAGCGTCGCTCTCCTGCGCCTTGGTGATTATTTCCACCGCGAGCTGCACGCTCTTCGCCAGCGCGGTCCGCGTCTTGATGTTCACCGGCTCCACGCTCTGCACATCTACCGTGGTGATGTAGAGGCCGTTTGCGGTGAAGCACAGCGAGTCGCCGTGGGAGACGATGGAGCCGTCCTCAGCCGGCGTGAAGATCGCCTGGCGAATGAGCGTCGACGAGTTGCAGTGGAAGAACTCGAAGGCCTGTCCCGCAATCGCCGACCGCACACGACTCGCCAGTGCCTTACACGCCTCCCCGATGAAGTCCGGGATGGTGAAGGCCAGCTCTGGGTCCACCATGCCCGCCTTGCCGCTCGAGTCTACGGAACCAAACTCCCAGTTGTAGGCGAGGTGAAGCCGCAGTCGGGCGTGGTCGCGTGTCTCGACTTCGATGACGTCGGCCATGTAGTCTGGCCCAAGGTAGAGGCTTAGCGAGTGGATCTGGTGCGGTTCCTTCGGACGTCCGCCGGAGAGGGAAAGCGGTGTGAAGTGCTCGTGCGGCTCCAGGAACACCGTGGCGGGGCCGGCCACAACGCGGCTGAGGCCGGTGCTCGTGTCGTAGAGGCGCACCAGCGTGTTGTGCTCCACGTTGACGGTGATGACGTGATAGCGACTAATGTGGCGCGAGAGGCGCGGCGGGTGCGCGTTGCGGGTGGCGGCGTCGAGCAGCTGCAGCTCGTCCGCGCACTCGCCTCTATCCATGAAGTCGTCGCTAGAGTCGAGGCTCTCGCCACTGCTGCTAGCGCTGTAGCAGCCACCCCCGGCCACCTCAGCGGCGGCGGTGCTCGACGCTTGCATGTCCCACTCCACCCTCGTGGCCGCCCACCCTTCCTCCAAGGAGGCTTCCGCCCTTTCCTTGGCGGACATGTCCGTTACCCGCAGCGATTGCCGCGGCTCGGCCAGAAGGCGACGCACATAAGCACCGATGGGGCGCTCCCACAGCTGCTCGTCGGCGCCCAGCATGAACGGCTTGCCAAAGACCGAGCGCACCTTGCCTGTGTGGATGTTGCGCACGTAGACGCCGCAGTTCTCGTCGACCTTTATGATGCGCCGTCGCTCCACCACCCGCGCGTATACTGGCGGGATGTACTGCCGCGGCCCGCGAACGAGCCAACGCGAGCCGCCCTCTCGCACAGTTCCATCCGCCTCCGTGTACGTCTGCAGTGCGACATGCAGCAGCGCTTCGTCCTCGCTCAGCACCAGCGCTGTGAGAGGTTTCGTGCAGTGCTCACCGGGCTGCAGCATGAAGCTCTGCTTCCCCAGGCGAACCTCGGCTTGGTGCAGCCTCGCAGTTCCATCGGCGCCGACGGGGTTGATCACGACGCAGTACTGCGTGGCAGTGAGGTGCACCTGTCTCCTCCGGCCCCGAAACGTCTCATGCGGCCGTGGGAGGTACGTTCCGTCCTTGGTGTCCGCGTACGAGATGAGGTACGGCTTCTGCGCCTCGCGGGCAACCTGCAACCCCTCATCGTAGAAGGCTTTGTAGGAGACGAACGTCAACGCCTCGAAGCTGGTCAACACGTACGCGTCACGCACCTGCAGCGTCACGGCGGGGTGGGGAAAGAAGATGCCATGCGCCTGAACAATCCACTGCTCTCCAGCCACGCGGGGCACACCGTCATCGTCCACGAAGTCGTACTTGGCCGACAGGTAGCACACCTGCGGCGGTGAGACGTACACACCGGTCACCTTGCTCACGATGCGCTCGTCAAGTCGTGGGGTGTAGAGGCCAGGTCCTTTGAAAAGAAAGCATTCCTGAGCGGCGCGGTGCACTGCCGCACCCGTAACGGGATCCACAACGTCATGCGGTGCGAGTGCTTCCAGAGTGAGCGCCTCTGAAGCCGTTAGCAGCGGCATGGGCGATGGCTCGTCGACAGTCTCGCCTGGCAGGAGCGGGAACGGCGACTCGTCGAAAAAGCGTAGCTCACTGCTGCCATATGGCATCTTCCAGCGGCTGTACGGCAGCGCCGCCAGGCCCGTGATGGACCCAGGTGAGCTGCGCAGCAGCGTGTACACTGGCGGCGCATCGGCCTTATCTTTGAGAGAGGTCGGTACCGCATGCATCGGATTCTTCACCGTGACGAATTGGCTGGGCGGCACCACAACGCATGGCTGCGGTGTTTCGTGCAACTGGCGGTGATGGTCGTACAGGGTGTAGGTGATGGGACCGACAAGGGTGAGCACCTCACACGTGTTCGTGTCCTCCACGTGCAGGTACTCGTGCGGCATCAACTTCACTACGGATGCCGTGCTCATCGTCTTCGCCTTGCCGTCCGGTGCTGTGGTCGTGTTTTCGCATGTGTGACTGTACTTCGATCTGTGTCTGACCACGAGCAGGAGGGAGCTTGCCAGACTAGGTGGCGGCAACGAGGCAGGCACACGCCGTCGTAGAAGTGTGCGCAGCCCCTGTCCTCGTCGTCTTCTCGCCGATGATTGTGTGCTCTGGAGAGCGAGCGACAAGGTGGTGACTTGGCGTGGGTGTATGTGCGCGCACCTGCACAACATGTGCGTTGGTGCGGTCGAGGGAGGAGAAGGGAGGGGGAGGTTGCGCCCAGGAGGCGACGGAGATAGCAAGACGTACGCATCTCGAGCCGTCTCCTGTTTCAACGCCGCAGGAGTTGTGAGGGCTCCGTGTCTCTCTCTCTCTCTGCGGAGCCCCATCCGGTAAGACGACATGCACAGCACAGACACACACCCTCGTGCCTCTCCACTCCTGAGAGGGAGGAGGGAGGGGGGGGGGAGGCGGAACGTGCGCGGGTGGTGATACCAACGGGCGGCGATGACTCAAAACATTATGCGAAGAGCTTGAAGCGAAAAGGAACACTTGATGGCGAGAGACAGAATGCGTGGAGAGAACGGAAGAGCGGGGGGGGGGGAACCGTCTGCATACCGCCGCTCTCCGCCCACACAAAGGCGGACAGAGGGGGAGGGGGTTCTATAGACACATCAACGGGAGCGAACACGACACCACAAGAAGTCAGACGACAGCGGGAGAAGGCGGCGGTGGTGGCACGCGCAGAGAGAGACACGCACCCGCATTGACTGGGACCCGCTCTTGATGACGCTGCGCAAGTGCAGTAGAGAGGCCAACCGCCTCAACTCACCATGCAGTGCCCCGCTCACTGCAGCACGGTGTCGGTGCCCGCCGCCGTCCGCACCGCCAGAGCCAGCAGACCGAGGAAAGAGGATGCGTTGTCGGCATCGTAGCACTCCGCACCACAGCTAATGCGTAACGAGGTCATGAAGATGTGCACTGCGAGCCAGTAGTCCTCTGGCATCACTCCGAGGTCGCGATGCACGCGGCCTATGCCCTCAAGTACTTTGGCGATCTCCGCCCACGGCGTGCCCAACGCCACGCCTCGAAGTGCCGCCACGACGATGCGCACGAAGGAGCGAGCGTACATCGTCTCTGAGTCGACGGGTGGGGTGTACACGCCACCCACGGCATCGCACACATCGGGCGGCAGAAGCAACGCGTCGCGGCTGCCGCCGGCGAGTTCGTCACGACGCTGAGCCTCGACCTGCTCCTGCTCCAGTGCCACGACTGTCTCCATGTCCGAGAAGAGTGAGCGCACGAGAGGGTCGGGCAGCACGCGGGATACCCCGACCGACACCGTGCGCATGATCTCGTTCAATAATGGCGCCAGTGCCGCCGGCGGTATCAAAGAGAAGGACTCGCGTGCGCGCAACGCCGCCTTGGCCCGCTGCATCGCGACGACTGGCGAGTCGCCCAAGGTACGTTGCGTGCTCGTAGTGAAGTTGCGCACCATTACGTCGACGTCACCCACCGGCGCTGCCGAGAGCATTGCCCACGTCCGCAGGCCCTGCTGCTGCAGAGAGTTGGGCAGACTTGAGAGGCCGGTGAGGTAGTCGTAGCTTGCGGAGAAGATGTTCAGCGGATCCTGCGCAATGACGCTGGCGTTTCTCCTGGCAACCTCCTCGATGCGGCTGCGCAACGCATCGGAGAAGTAGTTCCCCTGACACGGCATGGACGTGATACGCAGGTTGTTGCGCACCAGCCGCAAGAGCTGCTCGCCACCGGCCTCGTGAATGGTGTTCTTGGAGAGTGATACGCGGGCAAGGTAGCGGTGGCGTCGGAAGAGGGCGGAGAGGCGCGCACAGGTGAGGTCGCCGAGGTGGTTGCCGTCGGCGTATAGGGCGCGGAGGTTGGCGCAGTAGGCCAAGGTGACCAGAAGAGGCGCGAACGCGTCCTCGCCGAGGAGCGCTGGTCGCAGGTCCACAACCGTGAGCGTGTTCCAGCGATGGGGGAACGACGCGTCGGCCTCGCGCTGACGCGGCGCCTCGGCGAGTCGCTGCGTCACCACGCTGCTGTGCTTGATGATGGTGTTGCTGTAATAGCCGAAAAACTGCCGGTGGTGCTCATAGAGCTCTGTGAGGGGCATGGCCCCGTACGGGGCATCGCCTCTCTGGGTGAGGGCGAGACTCATCCTCGGCACCGGGTCTGGCAGGCTCAAGAGGCAACGTACGGCATCGTCGGCCTCCAAGGCAAGGCGCACCTTCTCCGCGAGACTGATGACACGAACCATTGCGTACACGCTGAGCGCCACGCCACTCACTGCATCACCTCTGCTGTTGCGGTCCCTTACGCCACCGAGCACACCGCCGCTGCTACGGCTGTTACCGTCGCCGGCTCTTTGCGGCTGCGGAGACCGATGGTCCAGCTCCGCCACATCCACCTCGCCTGTCTCCGACTTCTGGATCCTGTTGGACCACACCGGGATGCGCACAACAGTACACATGTCACGGATGGCAAGGTAGTTGAGCGAGGGCAGAAAGACATCCTTAGTCCCCACCGGCGTTGCGTCACCGCCGCTGCGCGACATGCCGACCTCGATGCGAACCGAGGCTGAGGCGTAGCTCGGCGCCGGATCGGCGCTGTTCGTCGGCGAGTCTAGCTGCAGAAGCGCGCCATCCTGGTCCTCGACCGAGGGCACCTCCCCCACCGCCGCGTCCTGGGCCAGCTTCAGCATGACAGGGAGGAAGGCAGCCTTCTGGCGGTGGTGTCGCGGATGAGAGGCACCGCGCTGAGGGGTGAGCGAGCTGGCCGGGCTGGCCTTGAAGTCGGCGGAATCGATCTCGTAGAGGGGCGAGGTAGCGTCTAGACCGAAGACCTCCTCCGTCTTCGCATACGGAGCTCTGGCGGTGGTGTGCAGCTTGATGCGGGCATTCTGCCGCTCCAGCTGCGCCGCCACGGCTTCATCATGCACCTCATGACCGATGATGCTGACGGCGATGGAGCCAAAAAAGATGATGTCGCGCCTACCGCTGCTCATTGTGTATGCAGTGGAGGTCGTACCCACGCGTCCTTTTGCCCTGCCGCGGGTTTGCGAAGTCGGTCAGGGACGAAAGCGGCAGGTACGCTGACGCCGAGACGCGCCAAGAGCTGGAGGGAGGGGCGAGATGTCGCACCGCTGGCAGGAGAGGCGGAGGGGCAGAATATTATAACGCGTGCCTTCCTTGTACTTGTGTGTGGCGGAGCGCGCAACTGTGCACTGAGAGTCCCAAAAGCGTCGCGGGGCTTTGGCGACGGAGAGAGAAGGGGACGAGGCAGAGAAAGATGATTCGGAGAGGGTGTGCGTGCGCACATGGTGTGTGCGTCCGCAGGTGGTCATGCACAGCCCGCCATGATACGACCTGTTGCGCTCAGCGAGATTCTCGCCTCCACATTTCGCGTGCGACTCGAAGAACAACGCATGGGACGCCAGAGACGAGTCTTCCTGAGATGGATGTGTGCGTCTGTGTGTGTGTGTGTGTGTGTGAGCTGGTGCTGCTGAAGCACCCATTTACACAGTTGCGGGGCTTGCACCACCACAGCCACCACCACTTTCTCATGACATGGAGGGTGCTCAGCACCAGAGAGGTCGCAAGGGTGGAAGGGGGATGGGCTGACAAGAGTAGCCGCCCTCAGGAACGATCATCCATGCACCGCCTCCGGCCTTCCAGACGGATGATCCTCTCCTTTGACTTTCCAGTTTCGTCTGCGCTGATCAACATTCTTGCTGAGAAGAGAGCGGCAGGAGAGGGCGTGACGCTGGCGCAGGGATGATACACGCACAGATGCCCACGCGCACTTTACAGGTGTCGTAGTTTACATGAAGGCGCGAGAAAACGAATACACATGCACACGCACACACACGGAGAGCGAGAAGGGCGCCCGCGTCACGCCACCTGTCCGATCACACGACTAGCCGCTGGCGAATAAGGATGACGTGAGAAGCAGAGAGCCCAATAAGACGACCACAATGCCACACAAGTGGCGGAAAGAACATCGCCTGCAACACGAGTCGCCAAGATGCGTGTCGTGTTACGGTCTACTACTGTACATGAGGGCAGGGGTGGTGGGAGTGGGTGCGATAGACACGCGCACGCAGACCCTTTGCCGACGCCTGGTCTACCGTCGCGGTTTTTCCCTTTCCCACCCACTCCCCGCAATAACTAAGCGACGAGCTGAGCGACTACCACCCGCTGCCAATGCAGTAGTAGCCTGCCCACACACGTGGCCGGTAGCGCATCGCCGGCTCCTCAGTGAGAAGGTGGCGAATAGAGCGGGCGAGCAGCAACGCACGATGGCGCGCCATCTCCCCTTCCTCCTTAGGCTCCTCCTCTCCGGCGACGACCTGCGGCTGTGCAACCCTGGAGGACTGCTCGTTGCTGGCGCTCACACTGCCTCCGGAGGCGGTGTCCGTACGAACAGACAAGTCGGCCGGCGACGTTGGCAGCGGGCGACACCGCTGCGCGTAGAAATACCGGAAGAGCTCCATCGGCTTCATGTCCGGCGTGCACCACTGCCCCGCAATCACACACGGCACGCCGCTGCCAAAAAATCCGCGCAGCAGCCCGAGCACGTCGTCGCGGATGCCGTCCGTGTGCTGCGGCGACATGTTTGTGTTCGTCAAGATCACGTGCTCCGCCGCCAGCTCCATGTGCGCAATCTCGGCCGCCCGAATCACGCCAACGTCTCCCATCGGGGCTGCAGTGCGCATCAGTAGACCTCCTTCGTCCTCTGGCCGCGAGGCAGTCTTGTCGATGGCGCTCGCCTGCGACAAAGGAGCTGATGCGGTTGTGGCTGTGGCGATGTGCACGGCGCGGGCGCGCGGCAGGACTGCCCGCAGCGACTCCACGTCTTCCACGAGTTCTACCTTGCGGGTGAAGATAGCCTTCTCAGGAGCGCAATGCCGGCGGAGTTGCTCCACCAGTTGCACCTGTCCCGCACTCAGCATCTCTACAACTGCTGCGCCTTCCTGCTCCGACCTGTCCGTGTCGAACGGGAAGGGCGTGTAGAAGAGAGCGTCGGCCGCGCCGTGATCGGCGTCGCGCTGCACCGCTACTACCTCCCGGTGCAGGTCCTGCTGCTGCACCCGCTCCGCGCTGAGGGCGGCGAGGGCGGCTTGTGTAGCGGAAAAGGCCATCTGGACGGCGGCTTCCTCGACGAAATACCGGTCGCCGGCTTTGACGTTCAGCAGCGCGTGGAAGGGCACCAGCCACATCTGCCCGCTCGGCACCACGGTGATGATGCCGTCACCGAGGAGCAGATGCGAGTCTAGCGCGCGCACGTAGCCGATGATGGGGTGGATGCACGCCTGGTAGAGCACCCGCAGCGGCTCCTGCCAGGAGAGACTCGGCAGCTCCGTGATAATGTCCGGCTGCACCGCCATCTCCGGCTCGATGCAGAGCTGCCGCCGCAGCGAGGCTATGAGGCCGCTCAGGGTGCACCTGAAGTCCCTGGCCAGGTTGACCTCCACAAAGCGCATCTCCCGGGACTCGGAGACCACCCAGATGCACAGCGAGTCCTCCGCTGCGTAGCCGCCCTCCGTGGCGGCCCAGTCGTACTTGGTGGCCAGGGTGTAAAAGACCAGCGGCGTCTTGAGCACGCCGGCGATGGCGGCGATCTCATCGAGAGACGGACTGAGGTGAAAGTTGCGCCTCAGCTTCTCGCGCAGGGTGTCGCTGTAGGCATTGTTGAGGCTGCTCTCCAGCGCCTCTAGGGCGGCGCTGTAGCGGTACGTGTGCAGCAGCAGGCATACCTTGTAGTGCCGGCACATGTTGGCGAGCACGGCGACCGCGTCCGTCGGGAGATGCGTCTCGATGCGGAAGCGGGTGCTGCTGTTGCCGTGGCCAGTAGTGCCTCTCATCTCCTCAAGCCTGTCCGGCACGGCGGCTGCCGCCTTGGCAGGCGCGCTCGCCGCACTCTTCTGAACCGCCGTCGCCTGTGCCGATGCGACGGCGGTCTCGTCTGCTGTCACCGAAGAGGCGTCCATCAGTGCCACGTCGTAGCGATGCCACACCCCGGCGTCGCGGCTGTCAGCCAGCACCTTCGGCGCTGGATCGCTCTGCAGCTCCGTCCAGATTCGCAGGGCCTCGTCGAGGGCCGCCTCCGCCAGTGCGTAGTCTGCTCGTTGAAGATGCACACGACCGCACAGTGTCAGGCCCGCCGCCTCAAGCACAGCGGATCGCTGCGTTCGACCGTAGGTGACCAGCTTGTTCAGTTGAACGAGGGCCTGCGGAAGCTGGAAGGTGGCGACGTACAGCTCACCCAGCTGGGCGGCGCAGATGGCGCTCAGCAGCCCGTGATGCAAGTTCTGCTCGCTGTACGCGACGAGGTCGCACCACAGCTCGCTAAGGAGGATGCACTCGTGGTAGAGGTAGGCGTCCGTGCCGAACCACGTCAGGCCCGTCGGGGACGCTGCGTTGAAGTGGTGCTCCGCAATGAAGGCGGCGACGAGCGACACCGCATCTTTCACAGATTCCTTCAGCGGGGCGGCGGCCGCCTCGCTGAGCCGCCCCGTGGCCCGAGTCGCCTCCACCCACATGCCGACCGCCTCTTTCAGCAACAGCAGACACGACCACTCTCGTACGAAGGCGGCGGTGTGGCGCACCATTTCCTCCGTGCCGGGGATTAGAAAATAGTCGTCCTCCGTCACCGTCGTAGCTGCGACGCCGCCACTCATGTCCTCCTGAGCGCGGCGGAAAAGGAGCAGGGCCGCCTCATGGCAGCGGTGGAAGAGCGCCTTCTGCACATTCTGCAGCGCCGTGCGCATGTCCCGCTCCCAGGCTGCGTTCTTCGCCTTCATGGCCACGTCGTAGGCGAGCTTGAATGTTTCCAGCGCCTTGTCCAGCTCACCATGCTCGAGGTGCGAGGCGCCCTCCTCGACGAGGAGCTCGTAGCTGAGCCGCTGCAGGTTGCTCGCCACCACCGCCATCCACTCCCGCTGTCCCTCACGCACCGCTATCCGCATCGCCTCGTTCCACGCCATGTACGCGGCATCCAGGTTGCGATTCATGTACTCGCGACAACCCTGGTCGAACAGCACCGTGAACTGCTCCTCCGTGGTCAGGAGCTTCATGCGAGTCAGAGTCAACACATCGTCGATGGTGTGGGCCTGGGGCCTCTCCTCCGGGACAGCCAAGGCGGCCCCGTCCGCGAGGCCCGCCTCAGCAGACTGCACCCCTACCACCGTGGTCGGTGCCGGAGCGTCATTGATGCACGCTGTTGCACCTGCCAGGGAGGAGGGCGGGGACGCTGCGTGGGCATTGCCACTGCGCTGCACCGCTTCCGTTGTTTCTCCGCCACTAGACACGGCGACGTGTGGCGCGGCGGAGATGTCGACGGAGGCGTTCTCGGCGCCGCCGTCGCCGCCGATGGCGTTGGCAGTGGGACTGCCCTCCTCGTCCACGTTCGTCAGCAGGACTGGCAGGGGAATGCTTGTTGTCGCCGCGCCCGGGTACGTGCGGGACTGCGCACCAGTGGCAGTGGCCTCGGTGGGTCGGCCATGACGCTCCAGCGCCATCAGCTCTTGGCGCGCCGCATAAGCGCGCCGGCTGGCCTCCCCCCGGTTGATCTCCGTGAGCAGCCGCGCCCGCTCGGCGAAGAGCGTCTTGAGGTCTTTCACCTTGCTCAAGGAAAAACTCTTGTGCTCCTGCGAGGCCACCGCGGGGTGCGGCGGGCGAGGCTGTGGTTTTCCGAGCGTGACCTCGTGCCACGTGTACCGCGGCGACGCCTCCAATACCGCGGCGGACGTAGCACTGTACGAAAAGCCGTTGCAAGAACTTGACGAACCGTTCACAGGACTGCGGCGCGACACAGCACCACTGAACGTCGACGCTGCCCCTGCGGAGGGGCCGTCTGCAGCTGCATTGTCGGCGCTGCGGGGGTGATGATGGATCGCCTGCAGTGTGGCTTTGGGTGACGTCAAGACAGGCAGGGTGTTGGCCGCCGCGGGGCCACCGCGCCGGCGCGCAGGGGGCGACGGCGGCTGACACCTTGCCGCCCTGGCCAGGGCGGCAGGGCTCGCCACCTCCTTGTTCACCTCCATGTGCGGCCCGGAGCTTAGCTGGGTAGCGGAGTTGCGCTGCAGGGCCATGCGGATGCGGCTCTGCGACCCTTCGAAGATGTCGGTCCCGTTGAGAAGCAACTCGGTGATGCGGGGGTTATCTTCGACAAGCTGCAGCAGCCGCCTCCCCCCTGCAACGGAGATGGGGTTGTGGCTCAAGTTGAGCGAGGTGATGCTGACGTGGCGCTGAAGCACCTCGCAGAGGCCCATAACGGCGTCGTTGTTGATTCCGTTATTCTCGAGGTTGATGGATACGATGGTTTGGCACAGGTCAATCATGCGGATCACTGGTCGAAGTCCCTTGGAGCCGAGGTAGTTGTTGCTGAGATTCAGTCGCTCGAGGCTGAAGTGGCCGCCGCGGTCTTGCATGTAGCGGAGAAACGCCGAGTTCGCCTTGCAGCCTTCCTCCGCGCAGAACTGGCGGTAGAGCGCCACGTGGTCCATGGAGCCATCCGCGGATACTGGAGCCGCGATGGTGGTGAGGCGACCGTTACCGCCGCGCTTCCCCTCGCCCAACACCGGCAGCGCTGTTGAATGTGCCGTGTCGGCCATCGTAAACAGAAAATTCGCTAGTGCACGCGCTGCAATGTGTGCCTTGTATGGTGGTAGGCTGGCAGTGCGCGCGCGCGTGCATGTGTGCGTCAGCGGGAGTGTCGTGGAAGGAAAAATCGAAGAGGAGGATGAGCGGAAGATGGAGAAAGAGGCACACGCTTGTGTCCCCGTGTGCACCGAGACATGCGTGCATGCGTCTGTCCTTGCGTGCCAGCGGGCATGTGCGTGTGATTATTGCTGGGCAACCGAGAGGGGAACGGGCATGAGAGCGCGCGCGAGAGGCCACGGCGTGCCACTACGGCATGGCGCCCTCCCCTTACTCTCCCTCCCGGCGCTTGGCGTGTGCCGAGAAACAGAGTGATTGCTCATGCGCATGCGCACAGTCTGCTACGGCTTTACTCGTCCTCCCCTTTACTTTCTTTGCGCGTTACGCCTTACTCGAGGGAGCGTTAAAGAGGCAAACCCAAGGGAGGAGGGGCTCGAGCCGACACACGGCAGGAGGGTGAAGGGTCATCTCGCATTCTTCTTCGCTGCTGCGGCTGCTGCAGCCTACACACGCTTACATTACGTAGCCACAGGTAGGAGAGCACGCTACTCGCTCAACAGCATACGACGCAGGAGACGCTGCGCGTGGCATTGCCGCTCCGCCAGCTTGACCCAGTCGTCCTTGCGATGCACGTACTGCTCCACACAGCACCTCGACATGACTTTGTATGCGATGAAGCGCCTCTGCGTTGGCGTCAGGTCTGCGTGCGTGCCATTCTCGCCACCTTCGTTGTCTGCTGTTGCGGAAGCGACTGATGGCGCCGCCTCCGCGCTCGCAGACGGTGTAGGAGTTGAGCCACTGCTCTGCGTGCGCATCTCCTGATAAAGCGGCACCAGCGACTTCACCAGTGCCTCCTTTACCGGCATGGAAGCCGCCTCGTACAAGACCTCCAGCATGAAGGCGGCGTACCTGTCGTAGATGAGCGTGCCGAGGGACGACTGCAGGCGGCGGAAGAGACGCATCAGCGGCCTCTTCGACTCCGCAGCAGCAGCAGCAGCCGTTGCATCGCTGACGTGAGCCGCTTTATCACCTTCTGCGTAGGCCGCCGTCGACTTGGGCACGGCGAGGGCGGCCACCTTGATGTACTGCTGCATGAAGAGGCTGCCCTTCTGGTGGCACATCACGGCAAGTAGATCGTCGCGCTGCAGCTTGTCTAGTGAGTACTGCAACATCGTCGATGCCGTCGGGTGTAGATGGAGGAGAAAGCGCGCCAGCTCGTATCCTCTGTCACCCAGCGCCCCGTCCACGAGAAGATACTGTGCCGCCCCCTTCACGACCCGCTGCCTCGCCAAACCGCACACCGACGTGCACACCGCCTTCTGGAAGGTGATGGGCACGGGCGAGTAGCGCACATGGTGGACGGCATCCTTGCGCAGCGTCTTGAGAACATCGGCGGGCAGCACTGTGCCGTGGTGACTCACCTCCCCAGTCGTGGGGTCTGCTGCATCGCCGGCAGCCGCCAGCCCTGGGGACGCGAAAGGCTTCAGCGTGAAACTCTCAAACGCGCATCGCTTCACCAACTGCACGAGCACCGGCGCCAGCGCTGGCACGTCGAACAAGAGCGCTAGCCGCGGCTCCAGCACGCGCCTCCAAAGCCACTGGAGGTGGGTGGCGGTCGGCGCGTACAGGACGAGGTCTTGCAGAACGTAGCTCGTCTGAGCGACAAGGTCGCTGCCGGGTTTCAGGAGGTTGCTCACCTCGACAGTGACCGCTCCAGCTGCACGTGACCAGCAGCAGGACGTGTCCCCGCCCGGTACCGACGCCGCCTCGGAGCTGCCGTCACTTTCCTCTGTCGACGCACTCGCACGCACGGCGGCGGCGTCGCCCTCGACCACGACCGCGGTCGGCGGCGGCACCTGCAGGTAGCTCTGGAAGACGTGGCAGCCGAGTGTGTCTACGAGCAAGTGGTGCAAGAGCGGCCTTCCCTTGTAGGACAGCTGCTCAATGCGTTGACGTACGCAACGGTCCACAACGCTGCCCTCGTCACTCACGCGCAAGAGGCTCTGCACGACAAGGCTCGTCGCCGGCGCCTGTACCGCCGCCATCCACGCCTCTGCCGGGCTCGCCGTCCGGTACTCGCGGCCGTAGCCCTCCTCCAGCGCCTTGATGACGGCCTCTGCCAGTGTACCGAGAATGCATGGGAAAGCGACCGGGTGGACAGGCAGCGGCGCCTGCCTGATAGAGTGTCCACCAAGCATGAGAACCACCGAGCGCAGGGCACGGCCGCCGATGTCGTGAACGATGAGGTCTTCGGCGTTCTCGCACATTTCCTCTGCCATGGATCTCAGCAGCGTGGCAGAGCTCGGGACACCACTGCCGGTGTGCATGCCGACGCCGCCCTCGGTGAGCTCAGCCTCCAGGCCTTCCGGGCTCGTGGCCGCGAGCGCGCTGAGACCCTGCGACAGGCTTGCCAGTAGCGTTTCCAGCGTGTAGCTCGCGACAGGGGAGATAAGCAGCTCACAAATGTGGCCGAGGAAGACGTAAAGAAGGGACTTGACGTGCAGCAGCAGCGCGTTGGCCAGAGCCAGCTCCACGACGCGGCACGCCGTGCCATTCCGGAGGATGTAGAACGACGAGTCCGCCTTTAGCAGCTTCAGCAGTTCCGAGAAGAAGCCGTCCACGATGGAGGCGAGGGCACCAGCATCACCGCCGCCGCTGCCCTGCTCCTCCAGCGCACGTTGAACAGACTTGAAGTACGCCAGCGTGCGGTCCCGCTCCTTCTTCTCCGCGCGCTCCTGGCGCCGTCGCTCCAGCTTCTGTGCCGGAGAGAGCTCACTAAAACGCACGAAGGCTTCGTCACTGTCGCCCTCGCGTGGGCGCTTGCCCCAGTGCGCACTCGGCGGCATCACTCTGCTTGACGCGTGTGTGGTTGACTGCGGCGGGAGAGGGTCTGCCGCACCTCCTGTTGTGCGGTATTCCTTTCCTCTGCTACAGCGGCAGAGCGGGGGGGGGATGAAGTGGGGAGGACAAGGAGGGGGAGGGAGAGAGGGCATTGGTGGTGATGGTGGTGCAAGTTGACCGACTGCGGTGCACATGCAGTTGCGGTCGGGGCTGGCGGGGTGGCGGAGTGAGGTTGGCTGAGGGGGACATAGTGGCTGCACGCCCCCTTGTGGGTAGGACTGAAGCACCCTCATAGGAAAGGTGGCTAGTGGGCCGGGGACTACACATGCATCCTCACGCAGCTGAGGGGTTCTTTAGCTGCTGTTCAGCTCCTTTCTTCTTACGTGCTACGTAGCTGTCGACAGTGAGAGAGAGGCACGCACACGTACACACGCGCGGAGGAGGCGAAGAAAAGAGGGAGAGGAACACGTCAGCGGTGCGCCCACATGTGCGTGTGCGTGTGTGTGTGTGCCTCGAGAGCGCCCCCCACCTACCACCTTCACGAGGCCTCAATAAAGGCGCCTTACAGAACAGAGTTGTGTGCCACTCGGAGATCCACCGGCACAGGCACAGGCCAACGACTATCACGATCGTCGCCACAAAGACGTGCCACACAGGTGCCACAAAGCAGAAGAGGACGCACGGACTGATAGTGGAAGAGGGGGAGGGGAGGGAGCCTGCACACACACACACACACACACAGATTTCTCTCAGCGGAGCCTCATAAGCGGAGGAGCCCATCTCCATCTATCCACGCCCAGCCACCCACGCATGTGCGCACACGTGGCCATGCACAAGAACGTGGTATCCAGAGCACCATGTAGCGGTGTTGGTGATGGCGTAAGAGGGAAAGCGAGGACGAGGCGGAGTGCGCGCGTGTCGGAAGCGGCGGGTGTTTGCATACCATACTGATGAATAATGAAGAGAGAGGAGAAGGCGGAGGGCAGGAGATCTGCGATGCACGCAAGAACGCAAGCACGCATGGCGGGCTTACGCGCGCGCACTCACATGCAGAGCATACGTGTGCACACCGCTGCTTGCCACTCCGCCGACCGTTTCATTCGGCCACGTTGCCCCCGCCATCGATGGGAGCGTGCCAGTGTCTAAAGCTGTATTTCTGAGCGCTTCTACGTCTCCTCCAAGGCACACGCTCGTGCTTAGCGCGCCACGTTGCCTTGCGTGACGCACGAGTGAGTCAGCAGAGAGCGTTCCTCTCACAAGCACCACCAGCTCCTCGCTCCTCGCCACGGTGCATACGCCCTTTTCGTCGGCAGCGTCAGAGGAGCACTTGCACTCCGCGGTCGCGGAGGGCGCGGCATACCGCACCGTCTTGCAGGCGGCGCACCGACTCGGTAGAGTCCACACACCCCGCTAGGTTCACGGACTGAAGGGAGGACACCGTGACGAGTTGGCACAACAGCTCCTCGAGCAGTGCCACTTTGGACACGCGATTGTGGTGCAGGGCAAGGTGGCGTAGCGACGTGAGCTGACTCACCGCCGCTGCCAGTGACTCCCAACCAAGCGACTCGACGGCGCAGCCAGACAGTAGCAGCGTGTGCAACCTAGACATGGACTTGAGCACACCGCCGTCTCTTCCAGCAGTCCCGTCGCACATCATCGATACGCCTAGGTCGCCGAGTCCGGTGAAGGACAGGTCCAACACGGAGAGGCTGGGCGTGCGCCACAGCAGCTTGATCAGTGCGTCAAGCGCTGGCACAGTGGCGAAGAGAGGGTTGGCAGCCAGCCGCAACTCCTCCAGCGCAGCCCCAGTGAAGTGGGTGACGAGCTGCACAAGCTGCGCGTCCGCCATGGCGCTGTCGCTCAAGTCCAGCACCCGCAGCTGCGAGCACATGGAAAGCGCTTCGCCAAGCACCTCTAGCGGCGGAGCGATCGGCGCCGCCGCCTCGGTGAACTCTTCCGTTCCCTTGTAGCGCTGGCGGCCCTCCTGCCGATCACGCCGCTCGAGCTCGTAGGAGGTGGGCACCTTCACACTGCTGCCGTGGCCCTTCATGTAGGCTGGGTCGTAGGCGAAGAGGCCAGCCGTTTCCCTCCCGTTCTCGCTGCCTTCCACTCTGCTCGACGACGCCGAAGACAGTGTCTGCGGTGACTGCCACCGCAAGTCGTTGCCCACCAGCCGCAACGACTGCAGCTTGCTCCAGTGGGGAAGCGCGCGGCTGAGGGTGTGGACGCTTGCACAGGTTAGCCGGCACCGCGAGAGATCCATATCTGTGAGTGAGGGCCAGCACCGCGCGTGCTTGGTGAGCGCCGCGACTCCTTCGTCGCCGAACTTGTTGAGGCACAGAACCCATGCTTGCAGCCCTGGGGCGTGCCGCAGGGCCGCTGCCATGCTCTCGAGAGAGGCGGGTTGAAGGTGGCAGTTACGCGTCTGAAGGAGTCGCAGTCGCGTGCACTGCATCAGACACATTGCCATGACGAAGGCGGCCCGACACGACAGGCGGGCGCCTGACACGCTGAAAGACTCCAGCAACGGCACCTTGTTTCTCGCGTGCTGCTCGTGTTGATCGTGTAGGAGCGTTACGACGGCCTCGCTCACCTCGCACTGCGCCAAGCCCAGATGCTGCAGCAGCCACCACCCACCGACGCCATCCTGCACGTCCCTCAACAAGCATTGCACGGCGTCCTCCTCGAGCTGCGTGTGGCCGACATCGAGGGAGGAGAGACGGGTTAGGTGGCGCAGCTGCCGGGAAGCAACGAGCTCGTGAGCGTGCCGCACTCCAGTCAAGTCCAGTACGGCGAGCGATGCGTGAACGCTGTCGAACGATGCCCAAAGCCGTTGACGAGCCCGGTAACTGCTAGGGGTGAGGTCAGCATGACAAAACGCCACCCGAGCCCACGGCGCTGCTGCCACGAGCTCCGCCAAGGCACTTACCATGACGTCGTCCCACAGCCGCGGCACGACGTGGTGCTGTGGTTGCGCGTGCAAGCCCACGGTGAAGACGCCGGGCGCACTTGTGTCGCGCGACCGGACGCTGAGTGACGTCCAGTGAGACTGACCAGCTCTGCGCCGCTGATGCGCGGCCAGCTCCCGCAGCAGCGACGCCACCTCGTGCCCACCCGTGCCTTCCATGCCCTCCTGCCGGCTGCGCACGGCTGCCACGTCCACCACGAGTTCCAATGACTCTAGGGAGGCGAGAAGGGGAGTGTTTTGGCATAGCTGCATCACCGTTATGGCCGCCTCTGGTGTGGGCAGTGTAACGCTGAGCGCCGTCACAGACGGCGCCTCACTGGCACTCAATACGGTGGCGAGGGTGGCGGCCACGCGGCCCATGAGTTGCGCCCGCGATTGAGGGGAGTGGCACCCGACGGTGAAGCAGCGCTCGAGCAACGCACTGAAGTCGACACTCCAGACTGGCGACGTTGCTGCCTGCTGTCGCACCTGAACCAGCAGCCCCTCCACCGACGCCTGTGGCGCGCTCATGACGGCATCCAGCGACCACAGCCGCCAGCACGAGGAGGGCGCTGATGGCCAGGGGCCCCAGCAGCGGCGCAAGCACCGCATGGCGGAGGATGTGTGACCGCTGTGTCGTTGCTACCTCCGTGGCGCACACGTCGGTGCTACCTGCGGAAACACAGCCACAAACGAATGCACTGAGACGCGAGCGAGTGCGCGTAGCGTGGTGAGGTGCCAGGCAGAGAGAAGCGGAGTGGAGTGAAAGGGTTGAGGTGACGGCGACTCATAGGGTGCGTCGGAAGAGAGAGGATGGGTGGGGCGATGGCAAGAGATGCCAGCCTCACATCGAGCTCCCCATGCGCCGCGCGCGACAGCCGCCCACGGCGTGTGCTGCACCATCGTCCACGGGCCGCTGACGAGGGTGGAGGTGAGGATCAGACTCGTCAAGCAGGATGGGGAGGGCCACGTGGCGCCCCTCTCCATATAGGGCGCATGGCGTGCCGTGTGGTGCGAAGAGAAGTGTGCACATGGGTGCATGTGCTTGTGCGGCGTACGCACGTGGAGTGGGGAGGAGAAGAGTGCAGCGGTGCTGCGGAAGCGATGCGGAACGCTCCTGCCAGCCCCCCTCCCTGTCGGCGTCATTTCACCACGCTTCTCCCTTGCCTTCCATTTCGCCTGCTCACACTTCCCACAGGTACGGGTGCTCAAGCGCCTCGGAGACGGTGTAGCGGGCGTTAGGATTAGGCCGCAGCAAGTTGCGCACCAGATCGCACGCCTGAGGATCTTCGATGGCCGCCATGGCCGGGTGCTGCGCCAGGTGGGCCTCCACATCGCCGCACAGAAGTCGGAAGAGGGCCTCATCGCCGTCGTCGCTGTCGAACGGAAAGCAGCCGGTGAGAAGAGCGAAGAGCACGACGCCACAGGCCCAGGCGTCGACGCCCTCGCCCTGATAGGGGTGACCCTGCACCAGCTCCGGCGCGGCGTAGTGCTTCGACCCGCAGCACAGCCGCAGAGGCGCATGTGATGAAGACGCCTTGTCCTCCGGCGCATCCAACGCCCCTTCTCTGTCTCCCGTCGCCACACTCGGTGGTGGCAACACCGCACACAGCCCGAAGCTACCGAGTCGAAGATGTTGCTCCTCGTCGATGAAGAGGGTTTCGAGCTTGATGTTTCGGTGCACGAGTCCACAGGTGCGGTGCAGGTACTGCACGGCGGAGAGCAACTCTCGCATGAAGCGTTTAACGGTGCTGATGGGCAGGCCGGTGCTGCTGCGAGGCGGCGCTTCGCCTTTCGCCGCCCCCGTCTCCGAGGCGATGGGGCCCTCCTTGGCGAGTGACACCATCAGCTCGTAGAGGTCGCCGCCGGCGCAATACTTCTCGACAACAAACAAATCTGTCTTGGAGGCGAAGGGGGAGCCCAGTGGCAGCAGATGCGGATGCACCACCAGACGCGCTGCCAGGCACTCCCGCTCAAGCGCGAATCTGCATTCCTCATCGCGGCGCAGATACTCCAGGGCGTAGACGCGAATGATGACCTTCGCCTGGTCGTTATCCTGCTGCTCCGGATGTTGCTGCTGGCGCACATCGCGGGCGATGAAGGTGTCATGTGAAAGGGCACTACGGCGGTGCTCGAGAAAAGCGTACCCGTTAAGAGGCGGGGGGATGTGGTGGCTCGCCGCTGGAATGGCGGCGTTGTCGACGCTTGGGTGCCGCACCGGGGAGGACGACAACGAGGCGGTCATGTGACGTGTGGTGGGGGCGGGGAGGGAGACGCAAGTATTGGTCTAGATACGCGGGAAACGAGCGTATGTATGTGTCTATGAGTGCCACAATGCAGGAGCTGGGCGGTGGCGTCCGTGTCGGTAGCCAAGAGACGCGGTCGTCCGTCCTTCGCTGCTGGTGTCGGGGGAATGTGTACTGGGGAGTTACCCCAAAACAGCGAGAGTGAGAGGATGTGAAAGGGGGAGGGCGTCAGACATGGTCGGAAGGCGGGTAGGGGGCGGTTGATCACACAGCACATGGTAAGTGGCCGCTCTGGCACACCAGGCGGCGGGAGGGGGACGGGGAGGCAAATGCCACCACTGCCTCCGCGTATTATCACTTCTCCCTCCCCCACTCTCCATCTCGGCCGTACATCGCGCAGATGCTCAGCGATCTTCTTCTTCGTCTTCTCTTGTCCCTGTGTGGGAGAGACGCACGCGCCTCATCACACTCTGTGAGCACAACCACAAGAGCATCGGTCGCAAGGATCAACCGCGGCCGGGTGGGTGGGCGACCGCCCGGGCGCCCCTTCCCACGTGCACCTGCACAGATACACCCCCGTACACACAGCACCAGCCCCCCCCCCCCTCGTAGCCGACGTATTCGCAGATACGCTGGCGCACATGTCTGCAGGAAAGAGCGGTGGGTGCAGGACAGGAGGATGGGGAAGCGAGGTGGAGAAACGGGACGGCCACGGTCCACTAGCTTAACGCGGCCGATAGACGTTCTTGCGACGTGTACCGACAACGAAGTCGGCGGCGCTGTCCTTCATATCGAGCAGCGACACGTGGCGCGGCTGCATCTCCACGACCCTCTGCATGAGCTGCGCCTCCTCCCGCTCAGTTGCCAAGTCGTCTTGCGACTCCTTACCGTCACCACCGGCGGCGGCGGCGTAGCTCTTCGCCAGCTCTTCCATTCGTCGCTGATAGAAACGGCGTGTGAGGGGCATAACGTAGCTATCCTTCTCCAGAAGCAGCTGCCACACCGCCTTCATGTGTTCCAGCCGCGTGGCAGCGTCCGCCACCATCGAGGCGGCCATCAGCGCCTCCTGAAGCGCAATGGGAGACATGTTACATTGTTGCTGCTTCCATTTCTTTAAGGTGGGCCACGCCTCTGCTGGCGCGTGGTGGCGCAGCAGGCGAATGCATGCGGCTCGCAAGAAGTCATCCATTTCCGTCACGTCGAGGTGCTGGTCCATGAGCGCCTTGGCCTCCATGGCGCGCGGAGAGAAGATGCAGCAGAGCAAGAAGCCGCGCCACTCTACCGCCGTCCACTCAATGGCACGTGCACGCGAGAGCTCGAAGAGTCCAAAGGCCTGTGCCGACCAGTCCGCATTCTGGGGCAGCTCCCGCGACTCCTCCAACTCTCCTTTCTGCACGCGCGCCTTGCGCAGCGCCGGACACTGCCGCTGATGCGGCGGCGTCTGCAGCCAGCAGTACACGCTGACGTTCCGATGATTGTAGGGCTCACCGCAGTGAGGGCACGGCAGGCCGCCGCCAGAACGACTGTAGAAGAAGAGGAGACGGCTCACGTCCGGCGTGGCCAGCACACACTGAGGGGGCAGCACCCGCCATCGCAGCAGCAGCTCCGGCACCTGCGGAGAGTTGAAGGCACATGCCATCTGCATCAGCTTTGCCGTCGTGCTCTCCGCCACGCTCACGCCGTAGCTCTCCGCATCCTCCATCACGGCGATCATCTTTTCCACGTTGTCGGTGGCGAAGTAGTAGTCCGCGAGGCGGTACATGAAGCTGAACGGAGGGCGGGACGGAATGTCCTGCCGCATCTGCTCCAGCAACTCTTCCATCACGGCGTCGCACTGCAGCACGCACTCATCAAAGTCGACGCACCGCTCGTTAGTCACGATCCACTCTACCACAATACCGTCACGCTTCGCGAAATCCTCCGGGAAGGAGGCGCGGTACAAGTTCTGCCGGTCCAAGTAGCTGACGATCATCGTCAGTAAAAACACGATGCGGGTGTAGAGGACGTGGTCAAAGACAAGTCGGTCCTCGAGGCACCACTGCATCAGCTCCTTGATGTGCGTCGTGCCCTCCGTGACGAGGCTGGGCGATCGCCCGCGGTGAAGGAACTCGCGCGACAGCCACTGCCGTATTGTCGTGAAACCCTCCGCCGCGTACGTGCGGGTGAGCATGAAGCCCAGGCGCCGGAAGCGGGCGACGCAATCGAACCACTCGTGCATGCAGCTCGCGTGCGGTGCTACGGCCGTCAGCGTCTGCAGCACCGCAACACGGTAGCCGTGGCCGTTGAGCAGGTCAAAGCAGAGGTGGTGCGTGTAGACGATCCTCTCGAGCACCATCCGCACCTCGCGAGCGTTCTTTGCGCTCTTGATCATTGCCTGGATTTCCTCCGTGGAGCTGACAGGCGCGATGGAGCGCAGCGTCTCGAGTGCTTCCATGTCTTGCTTGAGGTGACGGACAACCGCGTTGCCGTCGTCGCCTTGCGCTGGTACCTCTGCCGATGCGCTCGTCGTCGTGCAGTAGCGTGAAGTAGTGAGCATGCTAGAAGACACCAGCAACGATGGAGTAGCGGCAGCTGACGCCATGGCTAGCGTGGTGGTTGCCCATCGGCCGCCTCGGTGCCCCCATGCGCACCCCACGTATCGCTGCATCCCTCTTCCTGACACGGAGCAGCCGCACAAAACAAGAATTAGCGATCGCGCTGCCTTGACCATATACGGCAACCGGCAGCAATACGTGCCGGCACACGCATCAACTACGATAAAGGCAGAGCTCCCCACACGCACGCGCCCTTCTTCTTCGCGGTCGTATTGAAGCGTTGATGGCTGCAGTCGCTTCGTTTGCAAGGCGCGATTTCTCAGACGCTTGGAGGTTGGTGGGGGAATGGGTGGAGAGAGAGGAGTGCGGCGCAGCGGTGCCCGGTAAATGGCGCGAGCAGGGGGCGGGGGAGCAGAGAAGAATGTGCGTGGGTGTGAGAGAGACGCACAGGTGGAGGTGTATGTGAGGGGTAAAGGGAGGGCATCAAGCGCTCGCACCGGCTCATCACGTGTGCCTCCGCATGATGGCGCGTTGCCTGCTCTCCTCGCCCTGTCGGGTTCACATCTCCCTCTGTCGTTCCCCTCCTATTCTACAAAAGGGGGTGGGTCGGGGGAGGGGGAGAGACGACGGAGAGGGGGCATGGGCGATGTATTTCTGCTTTGGCGGCGGATAGGCCGGAGACACACACATACATAAAAAGGAGTAGGACAGAAACAACGGCACACACACACACACACACGAACATGCGTGCACGGCTTACTGGAGGATGCCGAGCACGCAGATGCTCATTCGCAGAGCGTGGAGGGACTACATAAACAAAAGAAGGAATAAAAACGCACAGCGAAAGGTGAGACACAGACAGCCGAAGAGACGTACACGCACACGCACACGGTGGCATACTGAAGGTATAGGAGTCGAGGTGCAAGGCGATGAGCGGAGGAGGAGACGCGACACATGCACAGACCCTTCTCTATCCATGCCCGAGGAGATTCAAGCCGCTTAACACAGCAAGGAGAGAAAGGAAGATGCAGGTATCGATAGCGAACTTGGGTAGGCCATCCCCCTCGCCCCACATCTCGCCTGCCACATCATTCTTGGCGCCCCTTCCTTCTACCACCCATCGGAGTGAGCGTGCGTGTGTGCGCGTGCATATCGAACTAGAACAGAAAGTGAGGTGGAGAGGAATGGCATACACGTAACCGCTTCCGCAGCAGAGACTGCAGCACACGTCTTCGCAACATATATAGACATGCAGCACAGCACAGCATTGCACAAGACCGTGTTGTTGGCACGAAGAGGCACACACTCAGACACATACTCGTGCCCAGGTGCACGCCCTGGCTACCCTCTCACTTCACTCGCGTACACACTCGGCATGCGCTACAGGCTCCTATCAGACAAAACAAAAAAAAAAAAACAGTGAATAAAAATGAAAATGCCAGAGCACATACACACGCGCACGCACGTGAGCCACAGGAGAAGAGGCAGCAGCACGCGCACGCCTACTAGCGATACTCGTGATGGGTGCGACAGTCGAAGAGGTCACCCTTGCAACTGCTCGATGCTTTCTTCGCCAGCAGCGCCATTTCTCCGCCATCTAACGTAAGGTCGAACGCCCGCTACCCGGCCTGCCACAGGCCACCCATCGCGTGGCGCGCAGCAGCGGTGCAAACGCGCTACCGAACTGCGCCGACTCAGTCATCGAAGAGCACGGCCTCCCTGCCGCGCACACTACTCACCCTCCGGCTCCACGAGTCGCCTCACCGCCGCTCCCATTGTGGTGATCGCCACACCTGGCGCATCCCTCGGGGTGGCTCAGGCTTCCCCACACAAGTAAGCCGTGTGAGGGTCGGGGGCGAGAGACGCTCGAGCCTCGCTGGCACTCTGCCCATCACATGGATGGCACAGGCGCGTTTGCTGATGCAGGTCGATCCAGGACAATGCCATCCAGAGTCTCACCCCTGACAGTGGCAGCGCATCGCTCCGACTTTCCTACGTCGTAGGCGCTTGGCGCTGACACCAGCAGAGGTGGCTCTGCATCTGGCAGGGATAGGGGTGTCCCTCGTCATCATGACTGCCATTGCAGCAGAAATTGGCTTCACGTGTCCATATTCCACCACGAACACGCCAACAAGTATACACGCACGCACAGCCACATTTCGCCTGCCCTCTGCTGCACCACGGCTACACCCTGGCCGTCTAGGACGAGCCACCCGTTGCTGAATCGGATCATGCGCCTAATGGGCTCTTCTTGCCCTTCATCGGATGCGTACGGCGTTCAGGGTCGTGCTCCAGGGCGGAAGCGGTGGCGTCTGCCGTGCGGTCAACAGTGGGCGGTGGTGGTCGAGGTGAATGCCGGATGGCCTCAAGGAGGAAGTTGGCCGGCCGCAGCTCAGGGCGCTCTCTGAAACCCGGTGCACTTGCCTGTATGCCATGCTTCTCCCTCTCGATCGCCTCCAGCCGCGGCACTCCATAGCCTGCCGTGGCAACTCTGCGCATTGGAATGGGAAGGGCGGGGCACCAAACGAATAGTAAAGGCGGAACAAACACATCCATCTGCACATGTGGTGAGACGAAGCCAACGCCAGCGATGCGGAGGCCGAAGCCGCAACAAAGGTGGCGGCGAAGGACGGAGGGTATGGGGCCTCGCCACCCTCCCCATGGCCTCCGTCCTTCGCCGTCCTTCACCCTCACAAACGCGCACACACACTGAAACGCTAAGAAGAAAGAAGGTGTGCGTGTGTGTGTGTAAGGAGCAGATGACACGCAGACAGAGCCCTGCTTACATGCTCAACTACATGAAGAGATACAAGGCATACGCGAAACAGGGCAGTAGCATGGTCTGCCCCGCGATCTAGCCTCTAATACACTACACGGCCACCGCTGCGCCCAGTCACATGGGATATCTTCGAAGAAGAATGCCGTGGATGAAGCGGGTGCTGAAGGGGATGAAGAGAAAACAGCGCTCACGCAACCACGCTCCACGCATACAAGAGTGCATTCATGGGCAGCACGGAGGTGGCGTGCGCCTTGTCGTTTCACCATCGCCTGCCATTATACGGTGAAGAGAGCCAATTGCAGAAGGCCCGCAGCGGAGGTGCGCTTGCTAGGGTCCTTGTCCAGGCAGGCGCGCACAAACTCCGCATCCAGCACGTCGAGATCGTCGGGTATATTCGGCTGCGCGATGCCGCTACCGATCTGGTACACAAGCGCGGCGGCACCCAAGGCAAGCTGCTCGGGCGAGTACGGCAGCCGGCCAGTGATCATGTGCAAGAACATGATGCCGCAGCTCCAAATGTCGCTCTCCTTCTCCGGGCTGCCGCGCGCTGCCTCTGGGGCGAGGTAGACGGGGGTGCCACACACCTCTCCCTTCGACTCTTTGCGCGCCAGCTCCTGCAGCCACGCGGAGGCGCCAAAGTCGGAAATCTTGCAGTTGCCTGCAAAACTGAGCAGCACATTCTGCGGCTTCATGTCGCGATGGATGACGCCCATTGAGTGCAGCTTGCTCAGTCCACGCAGGACGTCGCGCATGAAGACACGAGCGGTGGAGCTGGGGATGGTGCGAAAGGCGGCGATCATGTTCTGCAGCGACCCTGCCAACATACACTCCATGAAAATCACAATGGTGTCTCCCTCAAACGCGTAGGAGAGCAGCTGCACCACGTGCGTGTCGTTGACCCGCTGCAGTATGAGCACCTCCGCCTCTATCATCTCCATCCCCGACTCGTCACTCGGCAGCGGCAGGAATTTGATGGCGACTAGCCGCCCTGAGTGGGCATCCATTCCAAGGTACACGCAGCCAAAGGAGCCCTTGCCCAGGATACGTGTACTTCGCAGGTACGTCGTCCCGTTCTTGGCCTTGATCGTCGCCGGCAGTGTTTCGTTGCTTACGCAGAAGCCGCGCATACCGCCCGTCTCCTGAAAGGAGAGGCCAGCGGATTGAATGATAGAGCAGCTCGCGCCGTCTGCTTGCGCGGAGCTGTTGATGGAGTCGGTGTGCGTGGCGGCGCTCTGCAGCAGGGCAGCAGAGGCGGTGACGAGGTCGGGGGTGCCCGCCAACGCCACAGGCGGGAGATTTGTGGCGCTGTGCGTCACCGCCAGGTGCCTCGACGGAAAGGGCATGCCGTGTGGAGACGACACCTCAGGGCTCGTCCGCTCCGGTCCATTGCGGCCCTTGCCTTCCTCGCATGCCATCGGTGCCGCTGCCGACGCAGCCACCAACGGTGGCCCTGCGATGAAACAAGGCGGCGCCACCGTTACCACCGGTGTCGGCCGTAGAGGTGGGAGGCTCATCTCTGCAGCATTTTCTTGAGGGTCGACGTAGCGGGGCTTCGCTGGCATGGCTGCCGACAGTGACTCGGAGAGGTCTCCGCTGATCTCCAACAACATCCCGGCACTCATAGGCATCGGCAATGGCGTGGACCGCATTGGCAGGGAGGCGTGTAGGCTGTCTTGTGTGGGGGTGGCAGCGTTGTCTAAGGTGGGAGAGCCGCTTTGGCGCGTCGTCCGTTGCGGCGACACTAGTCGGCGCATGTTTGCCTGCAGCTCCTGCTTGAAGTCGCGGATGCAGTCCATGTCGTTGCGCAGCACCGGCACTCCCTGGTACACTAGACCTCTGCTCATATTGTGGGCCGTCAAGCTTTCAGTCTGCGAAGTCGTCAAATGCGGGTCGTTGCGCAGCCCTGCCTGCGCGATGGCCTCGTAGTTGACCCACACCGGGAAGGCGCGGTGGTAGGGACGCGGGAGAGCGGCGGGCTGGGCGGAGTAGAAGAGACACAAGCGCTCCAGCCGACGCAGCAGATGCACGTTGCGACTGCTGATGTGCGTGCGGAGTTTCTGAATGCTCTGCAGCGCCTTGCTGAACTCGTGGTTGCGGAACTGGGCAAAGGCGCGCGCGTAGTCTATAGAAAACTCCGCCTGTGTGGGTGCCTGCAGGTGCGTATCGTTCAGTGATCTCTCTGGCGTGCGGCTGCCGCTCAGCTCGAAGAGCAGCAGCGGGTGGGCCGAATTGGGGAGCTGGATGACGTCGACGATGTTGCAGTCGTACAAGCCCGAGAGCGCCTGCTTGACCGGCTCAGTGACGAGAACGTTGAGGGTTTTGACGGCAGCAGCCAGCTCTGCCACAGCTAGCGCCTCACGCGGACCGTCGCCGAACGCTGTCACGAAGGCCGTCTTCGAGTACTCGACCGTGCCACACACGAGTGTGCCCTGGTGCAGCACCATGCCGACATACAGGCCGTCGCTCCGGTATGGTGCAAAGGCGTTGGCAATCTCCTGCGCGCACACTGCCGCACACTCCGCATGGTTCGGGCAGCCTTCAAATGCGTTCCATACGGCGCCCAGGCAGTCACCGGAGCAGTGAAACAACGCTCCCTTGTGCCGCCGAATGCGGTGCAACAGGACTCGCATGAGGCGGCGGTGCTGGTGAGCTGCTCCGGAATAGTTGATCAGGTAGGCCAGCTCGACACTCGGGATGCGGATGCACAAAACAGTGGTCTCGTACTCGCGGCGAATGCTCATGATGTCGTTGCTGCTCTGAGTGGTCATGGCGGTGGCGGCAGCCATCGTGGACGCCTCCTGCATCGCCACCGTGTCCTCCAGCTCGCCGTAGGCCTTCACGTTGAGAGGGACGTCACGCGGCAATCCAACCCCACGCGGCGCTGGTGCCGCTCTTCCGCAGGGCACCACCACCTCGTATGAGGTGGTGGGCAGCTGCGGTCGCGGCGCGTAAACGGGCGAGACCTCTGCGAAAGTCGCACCGTCAGAGATCCTCGCCCCCACCCCGTTTTCGGACGCTGCGTGATCCGCTTCATCCTTGTCGTGCGTCACAGAGAAGTGCCAGAGAAAGCGCTTGTCGGAGGGTGGTAGGACGGTGTTCACACCAACAAGCGGCGACTCTGCCTCGTTGTCGGAGTCCGTGTCGTGTTCCAGCATTGTGTCTTCCTTTAAGTCCGCCTCTTCCAGAAAGTTGAATTTGCGGCGCCGCATGTAGAGCTGCTTCGCGTGGTTGCGCAAGACATGGTCCGGCACGTACTTCTTGTTAAGGCGGAAGCACAGACCCAGAATGTAAATCGACCGCGCAATCGACGTGAGGTCGCCGAGCCACAGGCGATACGTCCAGCGCACAATCTTTCGCTGCCACGGCGTTGCCATCTCGTTTGACCCGACGGCTCGCATGAGCTGGTAACGGAGGTAGTTCACCGGTACGGTGATGCTGAGGTACACGAGGAACATGATAACACTAAAGATCACCACCGCCATGACGCTCACCGCACCCACGATTGCCACAGTGGTGTGAATAGACTCGAGATGGGCCATTGTGTAGTCGACGAGGAACCAAACGTTTGTCGGGTTGTCGAGGGTGCACTTGTCGCCTTCAGCGCTCATGCACTTCACGCCACAGAGATTCGCCTTCGACAGCTGGCCCCACGTCCGCTTGTACTCGAAACGGGGGGTCGGGATGGTGTGTGTCTTGGTCTCTGGCCAGTCTGCAGCTCTGATGGACCGTTTCACAATCTCCGACGCGTTCACAGGCATCAGCACGATGTGCCAAACATACGGTGAGTCCGTGTGGCATAATGACTCAAAGGCGGCCGTCAGCGCTGCCGCGGTGGGCGACGTGGGTGTGTTCGTGTAGGAGCGCGCCTCTTTCGTTAGGGTGTGAAAGAGCATCGTTAGTTGCGTCGAGTTCCATCGCGGAAGAAAGAAAGCTGTCATGACGGACTGCAGGGTGGCGGTGCTGTAGTCGGCCATGTCGTTGTTCATGAGGGTGCGGCCCAGTGTTTCCTTCTCTGTCATGACTACATAGGTCTCAACACCGCCGCTGCTGGCGTAGAAGGTGCGGTAGGCGAGCGCCAACTTGCCGTAGTCGACGATGCGCATAAAAGCGATGCCCGGCAATACCGTTTTGGGGAGCTCGGCCAGCATGTCAACGGTGTCGTTCCACTTGCAAGATGTCTTCCACTGCAGCTCGCCGGCCTTGTCGTACATGGCGAACGCGATGGGGGCACGGTAGAGGCTGGAGCAGATGATGTCCCGCACAATGATGTGGGTGATAGAGTCAGGGGAGAAACCCGTGATTTTCGTTTCGTACATCACCTCGAAAAGCTTCTCCAGAGCGTACTGCTGCATGTCCACGCTGTTGAGCAAGGATGCCGCCTGGGCCTGTACCGCCTCCGTGGCAGATCGCGTCAGCATGCGGCTTGTTTCGTAGGTGATCTGCACTAGCACCAGCACGAAGAGGACGATGACCATCACAATCAACATGTACAGAAGCCATGCCAGTCGCAGACCACGAATCTTGGAGGCATCTCGGAGCACGAGGTCCATCTCGATGCCTTGGTCAGAGCTGCCGCCGCTTTCCTCCGACCCATCAGCGAGCGACATCGATGACGCCGTTTGTGAGGGGGCCGGGGAGGTGAAGGTAGAGCCGCACCGCTGCTGCTGCTCCGGCGAGGGCGGAGCGCTAGAGGCACCCCGCGCAATCACAGTTGTCAGGTCGGGGTGCAACTCGAAGCTTCCGCTACTGCGGTTGAACGCCCCCGAGCATGGGATCACGCCGTCTGGCTCCCCGCCTCTGGTGCGGTCAGCCTCCATCGACAAGCTGCATATATTCTTGCGCCTGATGTTCGTGAAAAGGCTTACAGGCGACTTCTTGCGCACCGCCTCGATGGGCTCGAGGTTGCTGAAGGTTGGAATGAACGATGGAAGTCTTCTACTGGTCCCTCGCCTGCTTGAGCCGCCGGCGGACTTTGGCAAGATGCCAGCCTGCAGCAGCGCCACTGCCGACTGACGTGCGTTGTCCTCCTCGATCGAGAGCGGCGTGCACTCCTCTATTTCGCGGCTAAACGCGGTCTCAGAGGGGCGGTATATCGCCGTTTCAGGAGAGCCGCCTCCAGTGCCGTCTGCTAGACTCGAAAATGTCGCGCAGTGCTCGCTGGAAATGACGGGGAGCTCAATGCGGAGAGTGTCCTTGAAGCAGTAAAGGCCCGAAGCAGCGTTTGCGCCGTGCACCATCTCTTTCTCGCCGGCGCTCGGCGACAACGCCGTGAAGGCCGACTCGACATCCACGTCGCGGGACATCGTCTTCTCCGTTCCTTTTTGCATTCCTGTGCTTGTGTGCTCCTGCGCAGGGGTACCACCAGCGCGAAAGGCGGCTGTATGTGTGCCTAAGGGGGCGCACAATGGCATAGAAGCGTGTGCGTGCCCACGTGCGCCTCTTTGAGGTGCTGGATGCGCGATGAGCCTGCGAGGGAGAGGGAGGAAAGATTCGGGGCGGGGATGTGGGCAAGGCAATGTTGGCAGCGACACGCGCTAGCACACGCTGGATACGCAGAGAAACACGCACGGGCAGAAGAAGTGAGAGACACCAGGAGGTAGGGTGCAACGGGTCTACAATAGGGGAGGGGACTAGCGAGGTGAAACACCCCCCTACACACCTAAAGAGGTGCCGGGAAAACTGCAGCAGGAGAGCGGGAGCGAGGGAGGTGGAGACTAAGACGACGGAAAGCTTTCAGCAGATTCTGTCGTGCTTATTGCGATCGCGACACTGCAGAGCGGAGGAAACGGAGAGCCGGTGGAGTGGAAAATGGAGTATGAAGCCCACCAAAGGCGCTAGACACAAAACGATAGCACACGCAGGCGCGAGCGAACACGGGAGGCGGGACGGGAAAGCGAGAGAGCGAAGCGGGAGGAACCGATGGGGGGATCGAGCAAAGGGAGACTTTGGAGTGGCACAAGCGGGTTGAAAAACGCGCGCACGCACAGACAGGGGGAGGGAGGTGACTAGCGTAGACGGCCGGGGGCACAGGCACCTACGCGCAACACCGAAACAAAAGCTCAAACGAAAAAGGGAACCCGAAGGAGGGAAAAGGCGAAGGGCAGATGGCGCTGTGGAGCGGGTGAAGGGGATGTATACCCCCCCTGCAGTCTGTGTGTGTGTGTGTGATGACGTGCTTATGTGTTTCGTTATGTACAAGAGGGGTGGAGGGAGGTGAGTGGGAGGGGCGGCGTTCACACAATCTGAGGCAATCACGGACACACTTCAACAAAATGTGAATGAGCACTGGAAAGAGTGTGGGAGAGGGGCTTAGATAGGAAAGGAAAGCGTTGATGAGGGAAGGAGACGCTAGCGAACACATAAACACAGACAGACACAGAAGAGTAGATACGCACGAGGTAAGCGAAAATACGAGGTGAGCGCGGCGGAGGACAAGGGAAGAGGGGCAATGGAGTGATGAGAGGAAGGGAGCGGCAGTTGCAATCAGAGAGTGGCAAAACAAATAAGCACGCTCGCGGGTGAGGGTGGAAAAGGACGCGGAGGCCTGCCGGTGCGTGAGGAAAGGAGAAGAGAATAGCACAACAAAAGGCAAAAAGGAAAATTAGCACAGTCGAATGAGGACTATCCAGTCAGTGTCCCTACTATGATGTACGCATGTACGAGTACTGGTGAGTATGTGTGCGTGACCCCACCAGTCTGTGAGGCGGTGAGAAATCCAGGGCGATAGGGAGATATCACGACGATCGTGTCTTCCACAAACGACTTCGACGGCGACAAGAGATGTGTCTGCTTCGGAAACAACCTCTCAAACACCACCGCCTCCGAACACTCAAGCCAACTCGCGCACACAAAGAGCTGTGCTGCAGTGATGGAGGACAGGGGGTGATGGGAGTGGGGTAGATGAGAAAAGAAGCGCCTCTACAAATCGGCGTACTCCCCTTCCACCCGAAACTGAGTGATAATGCGCTGCCGCGTCGTGCGAGTCGAAGAAGGGAAAAAATTGAGAGAGCGAGGAGGGGGGTTGCGAGAGAGAGACAGGTGAAGGTGTAAGAGGGATAAATGCAAGATGTTGGAGGGGAGGGAAGCCGCCGGACATGCGCGTGACAGCACGTGTATAGAGCAGGAGAACGAGAACAGAGGTATAGCCGCCGGCTTGAGCGCACTGTAGCCCTCGCAGCAGACAGTCGGCAGTACCGCAGATGCGCACACGCACATCGCCGCCACCTCTCTCTTTCCCACCTTTACGTATTTCAGCAGTACGTCTTTGGCGGCGGAGTGGGATGGGGGGATGGAGAGGTTAGCAAGCGTGCTTATATTGCCACTCGTGCATTTCATCCTCTTTTAGTACGGAAACACCCTCCGCAAAGGACACACGAACGCTTCAGTGAAACACAGGCATGAAGACTTCGGTTGCGGCGCCATCGCGCTCATCCCACCTCTTCCCACATTTGCCATCGCAGCGTGCGGAGGCGCCGCCTAGAGAGAGCGGAGCAAAAGCGAAGGGAGGGGGGAGAGGCCGGCTCAGGCGCGTGGGCCCATGCGCTACTTCTTCGGCTTCTTCGGCTTTGCGCGGAAGCGACGGGGCGTCTTTTTGTCGACCTTGCAAGCAGCCCCGTGTGACTCCTTTTTCTTTACGGAGCTGCTGCTGCTGCCGTAGCTGCGAGCGGTTCCCGAGGATGAAGCAGGCGCCACCGCTGCTGCCGAGGGCGGGAAGTTGCGCCGCAGGTAGTCGTTCAGGCTGTTCTGGAGGGCCGTGAAAGTGCGGTAGCTCTTCATGTTATCCACTAGGTCCGGCACCTGCGTCAACACCCGCTTCGTCTCCTTCACCAGGTTCGCCTGGAAGTCCGTCGGCGACATCGGCGTGTTGCTCGCCACTCTCTTCTCCTGCTGCAAGGCCAAGGAGCGCGTTGTGATGGCGACTCGGTGTGCCTTGGTCGCTTCTGTCACGTAGTTCAAGAAGTTGGAGATAAAAGATGAGAGCACGTAGTCCGCGTCCGACACGTTCGGCGACAGCGCCCACTCTTTCGCGCTACCCGGCTTTGCGATGCGGTCAAGCTTTTTCTCAAACGCGGAGGTGAAGCCGATGTCGACGATGGAGGGGAACGTGGCTCGGGAGGTGTCCACCAGCATGCGCCCTACCGGGGTGGTCTCGCACCGTCCCTTCTTGACTGTGATGTAGTTGCGTGCGAGTAGCGTCTTAACGATCATCGGGTACGTGCTCGGCCGCCCCACGCCGTTGTTCTTGAGCTGCTCGATCAAACCACCCTCCGAGAACGGCAGCGGTGGGCTTGGTCGGTTCTCCGCGACTTGCGCCGACTCCAGCTGCATGCTGCCTTTCTTGACTCCTGTTCCGCCTCCGCGCTGGGCAGCAAAGTCCATGATCGCCTTGAACTCGTCGTCGGAGATGCTCGGCACAACGACGCCGCCGTCTTCTACTGCCTCCATATCCTGATCTGTCTCTGTCACTGGCGTCGCTGTGCCTTTGCTACCGCGGAAGGCAGCTGACCAGCCCGGCTCCACGACGTGCTTGCCCTGCAGCTCAAACTCCACCTCCTCGCCGTTGGCAGCCTTGCACGCCACCAGCACCACAATCCGCTCCGTCTTCATCGGGATCATGTGAACCGCCATCGTGTTGCGGCGCACCAGGTCGTAAATGTGCTTCATCGGCGCGGATACAGCACCAAGCTCCTCGACGGTAGTGTCAATGTTGGTGGGCCGGATCGCTTCATGCGCGTCCTCAACGTTGGCGTCCGCCGCTTCCTTCTGTGCAGTTGAGCGACGCGAGCCTGACTTGGGCGGACCATCCTGCTCCTGCAGAAGGCGCTTACCGTGCTCTCTGCGCACGGCCGCGTAGATGGAGGGCAGAATCGACTCGTCGATGCGGGTGCTGTCCGTGCGCGGGTAGGTGATGTAGCCCATCTGGAACAGGTCCTGTAGGCATAAGCTGACCATATCGCTGGAGTAGTGCAGCTGCCGGTTCGCCCTGGCGATGAGCGTGGCCATCGTAAACGGCTTCGGTGGGGGCGTCACGGTCTCCTGCGGCTTTGCGCCGGGCGAGACGCTAAAGTGGGTGGCCGAGCTCAGCGCCCACTGCTCGCACCGCTGCTTGACAGTCGCCTCGTCGCTCCAGTCCACCGGCGCGGCGCCGCCCTTGTGCGCCGGCGTCACCTTCACCACCTGGGAGAAGCGGTGGTTCTGCTTGGAGGTGAAATAGCACACTGCCTGAATCTCGAACGTGGAGGCGTGAGAGTCGAGGTATGACTTGATCTTGTCCTCCCGGTCCTTTATCAGGATGAGCGCTGGTGTTTGCACTCGCCCGATGGAGCGCATCTGCGGGTTGGCGTAGCGTACCACCGAGCTCCCAAGAAAGCCAAAGATGCGGTCCATTGCGTGCCGCGCCTCTGCAGCGTTGGCGAGGTTGTAGTCAAACGTCTCGTGCCGCTCCTCCATGGCGCGGCGGATTCCCTCGGCGGTGATGCTGTGCATGTACGCGCGCGTGAAAGGGACGTTGAGCTGTGGGAACATGCTTCGAATCAGGTTCTGCGCGTGCACCGCGATCAGCTCTCCCTCACGATCGGGATCGGTCGCGACGATAATCTCCGTCAGGTTATCCGCCTTCTCCTCGATGTAGTGCGATACCGTGTCCTGGATGCGCCGCCCAGGGATCAGCTCCCACTCAAGCGAGAAGCTGACGAGAAGGCCGTTGGAAGGGAAGTCCGCGGCTGTGACTCTCGAAGCGGGGCTGGACGACTGCGGAGACCACGTCAGCTCCTTCAGAGACATGAAGTGCCCTGTCGTGGCCATAGCAATCGCTTTCTCCGCGCCAGTACTGATAGCACGGAGCTTGCTATTGTTGAACGACCAGTCCGGTATTACCTTTGGGTCGCTCAGGAGCCCCTCCACCTTTATGACCTTGTTGGGTGACTCGACAATCACCAACTTCTCCAACGCACGCACGCTGCGGCGCAACATAGCTGCTGTGCAGAAGAAATGATGGTTGACAATGAAGGGGGTGAAAAGATGCGAGCAGGGGCGGGGCTTCGATAGATTTGTATGCGTCTATGTATGTGTGCTGCGAATGCATGTCTATGTAAAGGACCTACCCGATGGTGGCGCGACGGTCGAGAGAGAAACGGCGACACGTATGCCGCGCTGCTGTTGGGCCGTAGACCTGCTTCTTTTTTGTGTCTATCTATAGATTTGTGGTCTGTTCGCCAATGCTGCTGCTGCTGCCGCCGCCGCCACTGTCCATCTTCACCGTTGCACCACACACGCATGAGAAGGCGAAGCGAAGCAAACAAACAAAACATGCAGCCAAGAGAACAGCGAGAAGGGGGGGGGAAGAGGAGGGAGGGGGAGAGAAGGTTCGTGCAGGTGGGCGAATGACGAGGAGGTAGCTGGAGACAGCCATCACTCACATACTCTGGTGTAAGAGGAGCAGGGGTGACGTCGTTGGAGGCGCTGATGCGATGCTGTAGCACCAGCCCCTACGACAACAGCAGTGGGTCACATAACGGTACTGCGCTGCTGGCCGAATTCCGCTCTCCGCGTCACAGGCTCAACGCCAGGTAGTGTTCATCCTTCTTCACTCTCTCTTTCGCAGCGGTAGAATGCACACCATCCGTGGATAGTGCGTGTGTGCGTGAGTTCGCGCACATCTGCCGTGTGTCCTGCCTCCCTATCTCGAGCTGTTTGTGGGAAGGGGCAGGTCGTGCCGCCACGCTTTTGGGCGCGACATGACAAAAAACACATCGGGTCCGCGGCCCGCAACATTAGGGAAAGGCCGTAGTCCAGTATGTACATCTCTACAAGCGGGTGCTTGTGCATGCATCCCTGCCCGTCGATCACATATTGCATCTCTGTGTATGTGTCTGTGTCCGCGGGGGTAGAGAAGAAGATGCGGCCAAACACAGCGGCCTCATCTGTCTCATCTCCACTCATCATCACCGCGCCCCTCTTCTTCGCTCCCTCCCCACCACACGCCCGATGTGGACGCCGAAGGGCCGTATTGGCTTCGTGGCTACTCACCCACACCCAGCAAGCGCACAGGATAGGGAGGCCATACAAGACAGTACAACAGCATTATAGGTCGCATGAGGCACGTAGCCGAAGAGAGAACAAAAAAGTAGGTCGTTTACATGTCACGGCAGGCGGCGAAACGGGGGCACGGGGAGGGAGAGGTGAAGGGAGCGGAGAGGCAGCATCGTAGCGCACAGTTACCAAGACACTCACCTCTCTTTCCGTACCTGCAGCGCATACCCCCCCCCCCGGCCGCACGTCCCTGTGCGCCTTCTCTTCGGATGTTGGCGTAGCACACGCTTAGCAAAAGCAAGGTGGCGCTAGACGTACGGCAGCCGCGGCTTCTCGGCCTCAAAGAGATCAATGGGGTGATCGGCAAAGACGAAGAGTTTGAAGTCCCCGTCGTGCTGCGGCTCGCTAGTGCACGGCACGAGGAGGTACGGCTGATCAGGCAGCAGCTCCGTTACCAGGTACGCCTCCGCCGCGGTTCCCGCATTCACGCTTGCCACCTCTGAAAGGTCCTTGTCGTACTTGACGATGCTCAGTTCGATGGCGGTGCATCGCTCCTTGAACTCTATTGGGGGCGGCAGAAACGCCTTCTTCTGACCATACCGCCGCACCTTGGGGTGCTCGCGGTCGCGGGGGTACTGCAAGAGGAGGACGACAACTTTGGTACTTCGAATTACCGAGAGGCCGTAGAAGGGGTTGTTGATCCAATTCGCGAAGTGGGTGCGGCTTCCGCCGGCGGTGGTACCAAGCTCCCAACTTCCTTCCTCCCACAACACCTTCGTCCACTCCACCACTGGTTGCACCTCCACGGTGGCTGCCGAGTAGACGCTCACCTCTACCTCGGCCTCCTTGTACGGTTGGTCTGCGTGGACCAACAGCACCAGCGCCCCTTGCCCGGCTGAAAGGTTCACCTCCGTGGCCAGAGTAGCCTCTCCGCCGGCCCTTTCCGATGACCGCGCAACGATGTCCGCCTCTGCGTAAACGAGAAGGCGGCGGTAGCCGCCGCTCACGGTGCGACAGGACCGCATCAGCACCATGCCCACCTTCACGCGTGGGTCGGCGGAGCGGAGACGCCGAGCAGATATGAAAAGACGGCCCTCGCGCTCCACGGGGAACGTGAGCGCCATCTGAGTGTTGAAACGCCACGACGGAAATGCGAGACTGCCGCCGGCGTTGCCTTTCTCAGCGCTGATCGACACGTTCTGCCGCACCCTATGCCAGTCAAGTCGCGGGTCAATCGGTCGAAGCTGCACTGAACGATTGGCAGTCACCTCCACACTAAAGTCCTCGGCTCCGCCGGAGGAGTACGGCACCACCACATATGGCATTCCACGCCTTTCCTTCATGCCGGCCAGACGCACCACGCACGTCGGCACCCCCCCTACCGCATCTGCAGCGGCGCTCGCCACAACTGTGGCGAGCTCAAAGGTAAGGAAGCTGCTACACCGCTGCGTGTTGTGGACGGTGAAGCCGCGCACGCCGGATGTCGGATGAGCCGTGCGCAGCGTTATTGTCACCTCCATCGCTTCCACGGGAGAGAGAAAGAACTGCGGGTTGTTGCGCCAGAGCGGCGAGTCAGGGGCACCGACATTTGAGTCCCATTGCCCTGCCACGGTGGTGACGGCGTTGGGGGTGACGTGCGCGATGCTTACCGTGGCGGGGCCGCTGCAGCTCGCCGAGATGTAGTAGAGCGCGTCGGGGTCGCAAGTGTGCTCGCGGAACGGCATAACAGTAATGCGCTGCGAGCAGAGCGCCTCGGCGGTGAGTTGTAGCGTGCAGTAGGCGTCGCGCTGCCGGTTCGGGGTGACGAGCTGCAACAGCTGCTTGTCTGTGATGCGGCAGACGCGCCGGCAGTTGTCTTCCGTCGCTAGCACAGCAAAGCCGATCGCCGTTTTGAGCGTGGCAGTGGCGTGCTTGTCGCGTGTGATATCGAGGCGAGGATCGCGGCGGTGCACTCCAACATGCACCTCGATTGGCGCCGTGTCCGCCGCCGTTGCAGATGTTCTCGTCACCGTGAGTGCGTACTGTGGGTTACGCAGCGAAAGGTCGGCATCGTCGGGGTCGTTGGCGGTGGACTCGGCGAAGCTGCCGGAGACGGTGGCCGTGTGCGCGCATACCTCTGTCACGAGCAAGTGCGTGTAGTAGTAGAGCACCTCGTCGAAGTGCATCCACATGGCGTCCTCGTCAGGGCGGTACTGAAGTACCTCAAGCAGCGTCTCCGTCCAGAGCGAGCTCTTTTCCGCCCACTTCCCCCGCCACGTCGTGTCGGCGTCATTGCGAGAGTCGACATTGCGGACCTTCACCACTCGCTGCTGCTCTACAAAGCGGGCGTCCATGACACCGTAGAGACGATCGGGCAGAAGACCGGCACGCGAGCGCTCCCGTGCGCCGGCGCTGCGGCTGTCCAGCATCAAAGCGCAGAGCACTGAGTGGCTTACGCCGGCCTTGAGCTGGCGCCACACCGCCTCCCGCTCGTTCTCTGGCAGTTCGGAGCCGTCTGTGGGCCTCACTCGCATCGTGGAGCAGTAGCCTCCTGACACGTCCATGAGCCCCTGGCGCAGCAACTCCAACAGCGACTGCTGTGGGCACACCTTCAGCTCCATCGCCTCGTAGCACCGATGGAGCTTCGCGTACGCCTTTTCGGCCAACGGAAAGAGCGCGTCATCGGCAGCGGCGCCATGGCCGTAAACCAGCGCGCCTTGGTTGTCCACGAGCAGGTAGTCGTCCACCGTCACACCGACCCACTCGTTCTGTTTGTAGAAGGCAAACTGCGCAAACCCGGCCTCCCTGAAGTAGTCCACAAAGACACGAGATAGCCATCCTGGCTTGGCTGCCACCGAGTTCAGCACCGAGGCGAACCAGTGGCGGGGGCCGTAGGGTGAGGGCGGGCTCATGAAGGTCGCGTCGCCTTCACGCGCGTGGAGCGAGACCTTCAGCTGCGACGCGCGCCTCCACTCCGTCACCGCCGGAAAGTTTAGCGGCGGGGCACCAGCCGGGTCTAGAAACAGGGACGATGTGCCGCGCGGGAAGTCGCGGTCGACAAACGGCAGGTCAGTCGCGTAGAGCCTGTCCAATATTGCCCGTCTCTCCTCACGCAGGGCGGGCAGGTCGGCGCCACCGCGACAAGCTTGCTGCTCTGCGTTTTGCTGTGCTGCGCGCCGCCCGTTTTCGGCGGAGTAGGCAGCCAGCTGTGCCTTTCGCTGTCGTACGGCGAGCGACTGTGTTGCCCCGCAGACGACAAAAGAAGAAGAGGAGAAGAGCTCCAAAGTGTAGGCGCCCGTCTCGGCGGCGTGGCGGAGCATTGGTACGACAAAGACGGGCTGCTGAATATCGCTGGCTACCGCCATCGCTGACTTTTCCGACAGCGCCGACACGGCCAACTCGGCGTACGACGGCGGGCTGCAGCTCACCACGGCGACGCAGACTTCTCGCTTAGAGCTGCGGTGACGTTGACGCAACTCCTCCAGCTCTGCCTTCCTTTCCATCGCCGCCGGTGTTTCTTCGGCGGCTGCAGTAGCCATCTTCTCCTCCGCACTCTGCGCCACCGTCGTTGCTTCCGCCGCGTGCACCTCAACGCATGCCACGAGAGACTTCGCGGCATCCTCGACGCACACCTCCGTGGCAGGGTTGTTCTTCCACGACTGATACAGCTGACGACACCCACCACAGCAGTCGGCATCCCAGTAGCCAGTCACGGTGCGATAGCGCCACCCGTGCGGGAACGCCGACCTCGCGAAGTCGACTGACACCGAGCTGAAAACGGTGATGCTATACGTCCCCGTCTGCCTCGCCTCCGCCGTACTCGGGACAACGAACACGTCCAGCTCTGCGACAGGCATGCTGAACTGCAGCGAAATAAAGGTCTTCCGCTGGTGAGAGTGGGACGCGCGCACGACTTCGGGGGTACATAGCAGCGGCGGAGCAGTCGCGTTGTGGACGTCGTAGGTGACCACGTCCAGCCCAATTGCCCGACTATCGTTCTCGTACGGATCAGCCTCCTTCATGAGCAATACGTGCACCGTGGCCATGAAAGACGGCTGCTGCTGCTGCCCCGCAGCGGCGGCGGTGTTCGCGCACGTGAGGTGGTACATGTCGTTGCGCCGCCAGGAAAGGCAGTCCGGGCCTCCGCCGGCGTTGTCGCTCGTCCAGGCCGCTTCCACCGTTCGCATGCACCAGTCGTACCGCGCGTTGAGCCGCTCTACCGTGATCCAGCCCTCCTCCTGCGCAGTGTGGTCGTTGCGAAGGGTGGCGACCAGCGTAAAGTCCACGGCGCGGCCCACGTTAAAGGAGAAGGGCATCACAACGTACGACTCATCCATGCGAAGGTGGGCCTCCATAGCGCACCGCTGATCTTCGATGGAGCTTTCCACAACAAGGGTATCAGCAAGGATTTCGACAACGCGGTGCACGCCGTCGTGACGCATCAGCAGCATTCCTACCTGATTGGCGGCCTCGGCATGGGCGCACTCCAGCACAAACGACACGCGCGACGAGCGAGAGAGCTTCACGCTGTACTGCGGGTTCTTCCACCACGTCGCGTAGTGGGTGTAGCCGCCGGACTCTGCAGCCGATATGTGGTCGGAGAGGCGTGCTTGAAAGGATAGACGCGCTCGGGGCGTGTGACTCTTCAGATAGGAGTCGTGCTCCTCCTCCTCGCGGCGGCGCTGCGCCCGCACCGCCTTGCTCTTTTCTAGCGCCCGTGCAATAGCCTGCACCGAAGCCGCCGTCAAGTTGTTGCCCTCTACAGAAACGTGCTCAATGGACGCGTTTTCCGCCAGCAGCTGCAGCAGCGCGTCGACGTGGCCGTCATGCAACCCGTCGTTGCACAGGCGCACCGTCCGCATGCAGGGGTGGAGGGCGAGGCAGTACGCCAGGTGCTCCACATGCTCCAGCTCCATCATGTTGTTGCTCAAATCCAACGTGTGCACCGTCTTGGTGTTCTTTACGAGGTCCAAGACAGGAATAAGGCCGCGCGTGCCCAAGTAGTTCGCCGAGACATCCACTACCTCGAGCGAGCTGCTGGCTGTGTCGTCGAGGTAGCGCTTCACCGCGCTATTGGGGTGACATGCAGAGCGCCGACAGTAGTATATATAGAGCTCAGCATTGGACGGCATTGCTGCGAACGGTTCACTCTCTGTGCGCGTGTGTGTCAATGTATCTGGGTATGTGTATGGCGACTGCTTTGTGCCCATACACGCCCGCCCTAGGGAGTAACGGGAGAGAGGCAAACTTCAGGAGACCGCACGCGAATCTGTGTCGCATGTGATCCCTTCGGGTGCCCTCGAAACGGAGCCGCGGGTGCTTGTGTGTGCGTGTGCCGGCGCTGCGACTCCGTCACGATCAAAAAGTCAAAAGCGCGCGTCGGTTCGGCTCGACACGCGTGAGGTGCTTCGGCCGACAGACAGAGCGGGAGGCGTAGAGGGAGGGATGAGCAAGAGGCGGAAGCGGGGGAGGGAGAGCGACAGAGGGCCCCTGTTGAGGCTACAAAGCACGTCCCACGTAAAGGAGAACAAGGAGAGGGAGGGGCTGCGGCTGTTTAACCACCAGCCGGATACCTTCCTTCCCTGCAGGTCTGCTGTTGTCGGGTGCGCACTTGGCCTCATGTGCTTCAGGTGTGTGCGTGTGTGGGGTGGGTGAGTGGGAGAGGGGGGCGAGAGCGCTCGTTGATGTGTCCATGCTTCCGTTTCGTTAGTCGGGTGTGAGTGTCCAGGCGGATGGGGGGATGGTGGCACGGTACGTGGCACTGCCGTCGTGGTCGTAACTGTGTCGCCGGCACGGCACAGAAACAGAGAGACATGTGGAGAGGGGAGAGGCGAAAAAGCGACATTAACCAGCGTGCGTAGGTGCGGCAGATGCGCGCCCTGCGCACGTGGCCGCCGTACTCGCTGAGGTTCTGAGGGGGAGGGGGCCTCGCCGGTGCCGCTGCCATCGTCACTACTCGATTGCACGCTCTTGTTGCACCACGGCCTTCTCTTCGGTGCACCGCTTCTTCTCCAGGCGGCGCGCTTTTCTGTCACGGTAGATCTCGCCAAAGTCCGACCAGTAAAAGATAGGGGCGTTGTCACCGTACACCATCATCTTGCGATAGTGGTGCAGACCGCCAAATGACAGATACATGAGGCCAAGGAGAGGGTAGTACCACGAGACGCGCCGCAACCACAACATGGTGAGCCCAACACCTACACTCACTCCGTACCCGAATAGATGGCCTACAAGCGGCGTGGGCGCAGCAGTGATAACGCTGGCAACGGAGAAGTACATGCCGCTGATAGCGCAGAAGGGAATGACCAGCAGCGATGGTGCACGGATGCCGTTGTACGACATGCTAAGGTACTTGCGGTGCATGAGCTCCTCTGGGAAGCGCTGTGTCAGCACCATCACCAAGGCACTGCCCAGGCCCATGTAGAACGAAGGCTGAGCGAAGACAGTCGTCGTCACAGTCCGCTTGTCGAGCGTGCTCTGGAAGACGCGTACCTCTTCGCGACCGGATAGCGAGCGGGGGCTCTCCATCATCGCGGCAACAGACCGGCCACACCAAGCTAGAAGGAAAGGGAGAATGGAGCGCGTGCGCGCAGGTGTGTGGATAGCTCCGCAACGAGCAAAAGCCTTCGACTCTGCAGCAGTGCGTTCGAGTTGCTGCACACACACGCTCGAGGAAGAACAGGGCACTACAGTGAATGAGGCGTATATATATATATGTGTGTGTGTGTGCCTGGGTGAGCGAGAGGAAGGTGATTTGAGGACGGAGAAACAAGGAAAGGTGCGGATAGGAAGGGAAACACACAGCAGCGCGGTGTGTACATTCCCTGCGCTTCACTTCGACAGACCAGCAATCGCCAGGGAAGAGCTCCAAGACAAACGCGAAAAGAGAGACGAGGGGAGATTGGAGGGGGACGGAATCGTCTGCGTCGGTACCGGTGCGGAGAACCAAGCTGCTTGAGAGAGGGACATGGGAAGTGGGTATGAACGTTGCTCCATGCAAGGCGCAGCTTTGGACAGCTCCACAAACTCGGGCAGCGCGCATGGCCCTGCGCAGAGCTTGAGACGGAGAGACACACCATGACACTCGTCAGCAACGAGCAGATCACGCCCCATTTGGGCAACCCCATGTGCACCGATATATCCTATTTCAACGCCCATGTTTAGCTCTACAGTAGAAACAACAACAGAGTCCGGCGCTTCCTGTTTAAGAATCCCTCCTCCCCACTTTCATGCAACCTGACCTCCGTTTACGCATGCACACGTGAGAGGGGCGTCGCAGAGGCTGAAGATACGCGAAGAGGGAGGGATGCACACGGGGATAGAGGAGACAAGAGGCAGGGGACGCACCCGAGCTGACGGCCGCCGGTAGAGAGCGCGCCAATGCCAAAAAGCATGGCAAGCAAATGTGAACAGCTGCACCTCAGAAGACGCGAAACTCAAAGTCTCGTTTTTTGGGAGGCGCGAGGGCGGCTCCGTACTTGCGGTCGCTAGAACGCTCCCATTCCCTCAGCGAGGAGGCCTGGCCAATGTCGTTGTTCGTCGCTCGCAGACGCATCGGTTGCACGCGCTTGTTTGAGTGGTCCTTGATACGAAGACGCGACATATACAGGCGCTGGTACTGCGGCTCGATGGGGCGCCAGTAGTAGCGCATGTCCTTCACATCTATTTGCCGGCCAATGCGACGGCGGCGCATCTTGCCCCCAAGCGCCACCCAGACACGCGAGAAGGGAGGGCCCATTTCCTTGAACCGCATCTGCCATACCTGCATGCGGTGCTGCGCGAAGTATTCCTGTGGCTTGAGCACTACGCGACGCGCCTGGCGCGTGATCTCCTCGCATCCCGCCTTAGGGAAGCAGATCAAGCTAATGCGAAACATCGCACCTAACGAATAAAATAAAAAGGGGAGAGACAGAGCGTTGGCCTACTGCTGCCGTAACACGCGGTTACGCGGCTGAGAGGACGCTTGCCACTGCGGCGTCAGCAGCAGCAGCAGCTGCAGTGCTGCTTCGAAAAGCAGGAGAGACGAGACTTGGCGCTGCTCTGTACAGCGGCGCCACTAAGCTCCAGGCAAAGAAGAAAAACGGCGAACAACAGCACAACGACGAGAGCGAGCGATGACGGAGAGGGGGAGGACGGGAGAGAACATGAAAACTAAGAGAAGAGAGAGCCATGGTCGCAGTGTGCAAAGCAAGCGCCAGTCAGCCGCAGACGAGCGATGAGCGCGTCTCAGGCGGCACTTCCCGCAGTGGGAAGGAGTTGGAACCACTTTATTGCGGCCATGCAGTAGGGAGTTTGTTGCAGTTCTTGCCGCACTGAGCCTCCTCTGTTGGGGAGTGGGAAAAGGGTCCAATGAGGACCGGCTTTGCTCCTCCTCCGATCTCCAGTGACTCTTGTTATCGTTTCCATCTTGGAATGCAGTAAATGGCCGATACAGTGCGCAAGAGAGAAGTGGGGAGGCGCACACCGACACACACACGATGCAGAGAGGGCCCTGAAGAAGAGGGTGGGCGGAGGCACACACACAGCCACGCCCTCAGCTCCTGTACTCGATGCCCCTCGAGAGGAGCAGCAGTGGGTAGCAACACAAAACGCGCACGCATCTAGCGACATCTAGGGTGAGAGGAGACATCTGCCCAAAGGGGGAGTTCAACACCAGACACTCTGACGAGCAGCCATTGAAGAGTCAAGGCGGAAGAGTGTGAAGGAGAGCAAGAGACAGTACACAGGACTATCGGGGCAAAAAAGAAAGGAATGAGACAGCCCTAGTCTAAAGGCGAAGCTGCATCCTTTGTTAAGGGGCGTGTGGCATGCGTTCTCCCTCTCTCAAATGCGGTAGGCGCGTGATGAGCTTCGTGCCAGCTGAGCAGAGGGAACGGCTGATTGGCTGGGGGCCGCGTTGCCGTACCGGATTTGCAACATCTTGCTCAGCTTCCACGAGTAGGCCACCCACGTGACGAGGAAGCCGATGATGAAGCACAAAAGGGTGAGGAACAAGGAAATAGCCTGGAGCAACTCGGTCCAGCCAAACGTAGTGACCAGCCACAGTTCCAGCCACGCCATTGGGAAGCCATGAGCGAGAAAGGAAATGATTATGCCCAGGCACAGCGCATTACGCCGCGACACGGGCGACATCTCATTGCCGTGTGCATAAGGCCAGTAGATGAGCGGCGCACTCACTCCCGCAAAGATGAAAACACCTATGCAGCTGAAGGTAATGTACGCGTTGGAGCCATACACGCCGTAGTATTCCCGTGACGGCAACAGGTACAGGATGTAGCACATGATGTTCATGAGGTCGGTTATAATGAACAGGAAAAGGATCATCAGATGGGCGCGCGGCCTGGCATTTTTCCAGTCGCCGTACTTGACATCCATATCTCCACGCTCGTGAAAGGGAGAAAGGCTCTATCAAAATATGTGTGTGCAAGTGTTTTGTGGGGGTGGGGGCAGCGCAGCCACCCAGTTGCCGAGCCAGCGACGAGAAAGAAAGGAGTGTATGCCAGCGACTCTCGCCACGAGGCGCACTTTGCCCCTCACGACTCTTTTCCTTGCGCCCAAGAGACGGGAGAGCCCCACATGTACGTAAAGCGTTGGCAGAAGCAGAAGATAGTGATGGAGGGCAGTGCGGAGAGGGGGGAGGGCAGCTTGGTTCGGAGTAGGCGGTGATGAAAGGGCAGCAGAAACAGTACTGGTGACAGCCCAACAACGGAGTGTGAGATACATTAACGCATTGTGTTATTGAAAGAGTAGCGGGAAGGGGGAGGGCGACAGCTACAGTCGCTGAGTGCCGTCCGGTGGAGGTGCTCAGTTCATAGAGAACCTTCGTTATCGCAAGGTGCAGCCGTGGAGTTGGAGAAGCGGGTATCTGAAAGGATGTACAAGGAAGAGCCGTGAAAGCCTGTGAAACCCGCTTACTGTCCACTGCACACCTGTTTCCCCTGTTCGAGGATGGGGCGGAGGAAAGGAACATTCATCGATAGAAGATCAAGAGATCCGAAGGGGCGCAGAAGAAACAGCAACAAAAGAATAGCGGAATGCACACTCGCACATCTGCATCTCAGTCTGACACAATGCGCGCAGGCGGCGTGTGCAGAGGCACCAGAGCGCACAAAGGTCCTGCATCATATATCATACTGGACTAATACAGTCTAGCCCACACCGTTTCCTTTTGCGTCTTTTTTTTTCCGCTCTATTCTGCCACTCACTCGACTGGCGCTGGCGTCCTCGCTTATCCACCTATGGCACTGATCAAATAAAACAGAGAAAGGGCACATGAATGAGACGAATGGGCACGAAGCCTGAAAAAGAGCACAGCATTCATAGACACCCCTACCTCAGCACATACCCGCACGCATTCATTTCAGTATCAGCGGCAAACGTGCTGGCCGCTTGTAATGTTTCGTAGGGGGTGAAAGTCAATGGTGAAGACGACAACATCCTCATGGTTTGAGCATCTTTTATTCACCCACCACCTTCCAGACGTATCGAGCAGCACGGAAGCTGCTCACTACGAAGGCAAATGCCATGTACCGTGGGAAAAGGCGAGAGCAGCACGAGGATAAAGCGCACACAAAAAAAAACTTGCGACACAGCGAGAAAGCCTGCGAAGCATACAGGGAAGAGGAACATGCCACAGCCGCACACACACACACACGCACGTCTTCACCGTTGACGCTCAACACAAAAGCAAATCGTAGGATGCCATGAGCGCTGCAGCCACATGAACCTCCAGCAGCAGAAAGGAAAAAGAGACGCGGCACTCTGAGAAAGGAAAAACAACACAACAACATGCAAACGCATCATACTCCCTCACTCGCCACCGCATGCGTGTGTCTGCGCTGTGGAGAGGGGTCTTTCTTTTACTCTCTTGTATACTACGCACACATGCACACAGGGACAGACATGCACGCACAAAAGCCTTGCATTGGCATCTCTCTAAGTTGGAGAGAGCGGAGTCCTTTGGTCGGTGGAGACAGGAGATGATAATATAGTGATAAGGCCAATACGCATGTACGCACATAAGCACGAAACCATCGAAAAAAAGAGATGTGAAAAATAAGAGTCAGCAGCCTACCGGTAGGCATGCGTGCATGTGTGTGGACATGGACTTGAATGGGTGTGCTGACTTTCCATTTGCCTCTTCTTCGACGGCACACGGCACGACTACACCAGTGTGTGCAAGCAAAGATTGCCTGCACACACGCGCCCCCCCCCTTCGCGACCCCGCACAGAGAGGGAAAGAGACATGCGCTTCTAGTATCACCTAGGAATCACTGTATCCTTCGAGATAGGCAAGCCAGCAATGACACCGATATACCCCCGAGGCGGGAGAGAGAAATGCAAAGAGGTCCACAAGTGAAATCGATGGCGAGAGCGGTGGGCGAATCAGTCGCTTTTTTCCCCTCCCCATTTCTTCTAGCAGTCTTCCTTGGCGTTCTGGAGCAGGTAGGCATGGTAGGAGCGGTTGTAGCGCTGCTTCACGGCAGCCGTCAGCGCCACGGCGACTGTCATGCCGAACGAGTATGCCACGCTCATTGATTGGCCCGTGAAGAAGCGGGAGACGACCTGGTAAAACACGAGGGCGCCGACGTTCTCCATGACAGAGATACAAATGCCACTAACGCCTTCCTCCACGGGGAACGAAATCTCTGCCACCAGCTCGTAGAAAAGCGGAGCCGCGGCGCCATTCCAGAAGCCGCAGAGCGCCGTAGAAAAGACAATGAACGACTGACCCAGGTTCCACAGAGAGTAGCTCTTGTCGTTCGGCGTGCAGGCTATGAAGATGAGATTGCACAGCATGTTCATGGTGATACAGAAGAAGATGACGTACTTCATCTGACGTGAGAAATACAGGTCCACCACATAGGAGGAGGCGATACCTCCCGCCACGTAGGCGATCATGCCGAAGAAGCTCATGATGCCGATGAACTCCTCCGAGTAGAACTTGGAGTAGGTGTCGGCGAAGAGCGAGATCCATGCCGAGAAGCCACCGCTCAGCCACGCGTACACAACCAGCAGGCACACACACGACGGAATGGACCATAGAGAGCGCAGCTGCGTCACCAACGATATGTGCTCCTTGGAGTGGACCACAACATCGCCATCGTCCTTTGACTCTGACGCGGCGCTGTGCTGCAGCGTCGTCTGCTCCTTCGTCTCCGTGCACATCTCCGCCGACTCCGGCTCCTGAGGCATGATAACCCAGGCTAGACTAAGACCAATGGCAGCCATCAACAGCTCGTAGACGGTCACTGCGGAAAAAGACAGCTTTTTCGTTAGTGTGGGGATGAAGATGTAGCACAGCGAGTTGCCCACACTGTTGAATAGCACCGAGGCCGCGGTGGCACGCGTGCGCTCCTCCGGCTCGAACCACGTGGCTGACAGCGCCGAAACAGCGCCGGTGGCAACAGGAGAGCCGACACCGCTGAAGATCTGGCCAATGTTGAGCATGACTAGACCAAAGGTGGACTTGTGCGCAAAGGCGCCAACGAGCTTAAAAGCAGCGCCCGCAATCTCAGCAGCAGTGCCGATGCGCACAGCGAGGCGCAGCCCATCATACCTCGTCACCAGCTTCATTATAGGAATGAACGTACAGAGGAAGACAAGTGGCTGCCACGAGGACAGCAGCTGCAGCGACCGGCTCGTCATTCCATGCACATTCGTCTTCAGCCAATCGGCGACAGGCTCGAACATGAGCCAGGCAAATCCGTTGTTCATGGTGAAGATGATAAAGATAAACAACACCTGGTACTTCTTCTCTAAGCGAGCAAAGAAGTCTGTAATCGTCATTTTGTGGGGATGTGTCCAGCGCAGCTTTTGTCAGACCTCTGGTACGTTGTGCTGCCGGTTACACGGTGGTCCGTGTGTGATGATGGAAAGAGCTTTCGTGTATGTATATGTGTGTGTGTGTGTGCTGAATCGATTCAGGGAATGGGAAATACGAGGGAAAAAAGGCGCACGCCAGCTGCTGCAGCAGTGAAGAGAGCGAGTGATACTTGTGACATGTTGTCGTTGTATGTATGCCATGCGTTTAATAGCCCCCCCCCCCCACACACACATGCGCACATACACGCAGGAGCGAGTGGGACAAAGGACGTTCGAAAGGCGAAAACGATACGAATCCAAGCGATAGAGAGCAAACAAGAGGAGATGGGGAAAAGGGTAGAGGGATCGCACCGCCGAAGGAGGTGGTGCCCGCTGTGTGGCGGTAGAGTTATACATGCGCTCATACATGCTCTGGAAGCCACCTTCACAGCACAATGGTGGCCCATAAGACAGGCTGAACGTACCATCAAATCAAAAAGATAGCGGGGAGGTTTTTCCACGGCAAACAGCGGCGGGGTGTGAAAGTAGGGGTGCGCGATGACAACCGACGTGTGCGTGTGTTGTCGCAGTGCTGGATGGCTATCGTGACAGTAGGGAAGAAAAAGCACTTACCGTGAGAGAAACCTCTTTATAAGCAGAACTCGCAGGTAAGGGTGATGGGAGTGGATGGCTTTGCGCACGGAGAAGCCGAGCATGCCTTCCGCACTTGTGCTGTTTCCGATCGAGGCTGGCAGTGCTTGGGAGGGAGCGCTGCGTGCCTTTCCTCCACGACGGAGAGAAAAAAAACTGTCCGGCCGCACAACGAAGGGGGGGGGGATGCGGCAGCTTGAAACATTCTTCACAGTGCCAAGGTACGCTGGCGTGCCGGTGCTGCGCGTGTGACTTGCAGGACGCTCTTCAACGCCCTTGCCAGAGGGCCCCACGCAAAGCGAAGCAGAACTGCCAGGAGGAGGAAGGCAAGAATGCGGATGGCATCATGCCTCCAGTTTGCCATTCCGGAGGACGATGGGGCGACTGCACCTCCTCGGCGCGCCTCGGTCGAGGTGCCCCGCTGTGTCCCTTGCTGCTTGTATGCGGCGAGTGCAGACGACACCGTCGAGGCGGGAGCTGCAGACACAAAAGGCACAGCCACCACGCTTTCCACCTCGCGGTGCCGCGCTGCTTCTTGCCAGCACGTGGCCTCGTACTTTTGTAGTTCCTCTCGAGTGAAAGGGGTCAGAATAGCATCCATCACCTGCGTGTTGTACGCTGCGAAGACGTGCTTGCGCCCGGACTGTGCAGCGCACTCAATTTGGAGAAGCACGGCCGCACGAAAATGGAGGTGAAACGTTTTCTGTGCGTTGTCCGTCGAAAGTCGGTCGCGAAACCGCCGTCGGAAGGGATCTGCCTGCTCGTCCGCCGCAGCTGCTAGCGCTAACCAGTCGGTGACGAAAGCTAAAAGGTACTCATCTGCAGCGGATGGGTCTAGTCTCTGGAGACAGTGCCCGCCGCTTAGCGCGATTTCTACAGGCAACACGCCGTCGAATGCGTCACGGATGTGCATAAGAAAGGTGATCACTCTTTCGTGGGGTGCTGCGCCTGTGCCGTAGAGCTTGGCTAGCGTAGTCATGCCTTTGGACTGCGTGATCGTCCTTGTAGGATTGAAGAGTCGAAGGCAGCGGGAGGTGGCGTCAACGCATTTTACGGCGGATTCCATCAGCCCTGTCCATGGTGAGAAGCCATCACGGGACTGCGATGCATTTTCGTCGTGCTTTCTCGCCGCCGTGGCGAAGGCAAGAAGCGTGCTCAGCTCGTCCTCCAGCCTCTGGTGCGCCGCGTACACGAGGCGGAGTCGGCCCTCGCGTGGCTCGCTGATGCAGCCACTGGTTTTCTGAGTCGCTGTGCTCACAGTCATCCACCACTGCTGGCACGAGTGAGGGGCGTATTTCGAGTAGCGTGAAACTGCGCGATGACGGACGTGGTTGAAGACACAAGTGAAAAATGCAACAGAAGACAGAGAGAGAGTATCATCAACGGATGCGTTGCTGCCTAAGTAACAGATACGCACGTATGCCAGCAAGCAGGCTCGATTTGAAGCCCTGAAGGAAAACACCGGAGTATCATGGACGCGCGGCCCACCTTCCTCCTTTTCATGGCAGATTGCTGGCATTGCTGTGGCCATGCGTCTACGATCAGTGAAAAGGAGGAGAGGCTACATAGTCGACAAGCACACACGACCACCCGGCAGCAGCGCTTGTTGGATGCGTTCTGCATGGACTAAAAGGCCGTGTGCGAGTCCGGTATTGACAACATTCGTGACGTCGACGGGGGTCGAGGAGGTGATGATGAGCTATGCGGCTTTGAGGAAGCTGAGAGAGAAGTGTAGCCCACGACCGACACGCGCAAGAGGAAAGAAGAAGCGCAAAAAAAAAAGACACATACACACAGAGGCATAGTCACGCGATCAAGAAACACTGTACGTTTAGAGAAACAAGGAGAAGGCAACTTCAACAAGAGTCGGAAGGCGTGTGGAACTGCAGCAGCAAAGCAGAGAGTCGAATATTTTAACAAGGAAAAAACATGCCGTACATACTCTGATATGGGGGAGGGTGAGGGAAGGGTCCATGCATGTGCGTCACAGCCACCCCCGGCCCTGCCTTCTTCCTCTCTTTTCTGATTATGCGAGCAGGTCTCACCACAATATCGAGAAAAAGAAACGCAAAAAAAAGACTCTCTTGATATTACTTCTCCGGCCATATGTCTCATTACTGCACAGTGAGCACGCCGACGTAGCGCAGTCGAAGTGAAGGAACAACAGAGTCGCCCTTGACAGCGGGACGAAGCACGACTAGGCAGCCGTTTTCTAATGCAATTACTATGTCGCCGTTGTCCTCCGCCTCGAAGGTGGTGACGCGGCCCTCCGGGAGGCAAAAGTGATGCTCCACCGAGAGCTGCACCTCCCTACTCGCTTCCCCGTCTTCTAAGTTCCACACACCAAACGTCCCGTCATCGCTAGAGGTGAAAAAGGAGCCATTCCCGTACACGCTGGCGGCCACCATTCGCACACTAGAGACGGTGGAGCCGTGGCCTTTGTACAAAGCCACGCGCTTTCCGGTTCGCACGTCCCACTGTGCGACGTACGACCCACAGTCGTTCACGCCGTTATGGCCGGTGAGCAGCATGTACGGATTTTCGGGTATTGTTTCACAGCAGACCGGATAGTAATCCATTCCTTCGATTGTCTTGGAGAGGTGCAGGTCGCTGTGCGTGCCCTTTGTACGCACATCCCACAGACGAACCGCCAAGTCTTCGCCGCCCTGCGCGACGCAATTCATGGATGACATGAAGCGGACAAAGTGCACAATGTTGAGCTTGACATCCCCACAAAACAGCTCCTCAGCCCTGTTGACGTCCCACAGGCGCACTGTATTGTCTTTGCTGCCCGACACGAGTAGGTTGCAGCCAGGGTTCGTGTCGATGCTGGTCACAGTAAGCGTGTGCCCGCGCAGCTCCGCGAGGGAGCTGTCCGAGGTTAAATTCCACACCTTCACAGTCTTGTCACGGCTGGCAGTGGCAAACACTCCCGACGAGGTCGGTGTCGTAACGCAGTTGATGTCGTTTTGGTGAGCGTGTACCCAGCGCTGCATCACGTGGCCCGTCTCGTAGTTGAGCAGCGCCACACTCCTGTCCTCACCGGCTGCCAGAATATGCCGCGGTCGCTGCGCCTGGGCACACGACGCCACTGCAAGCGCTGCCTTCCCGCGGGCAAAGACGGAAGTGAACTGACGGAAATCTTCATGAAGCAACTCCGACAGTACAACAGAGACGACGGGTTTCAGCATATGCTGAAGTGCCTCAATTTTCTTTACCACAGTCATTTTCTTAAGGTCAGCTACCCTCTCATCGTTTGCCGGAGGAGACGGCACATCCTCCGGCTTGGCGTACTGCTTCGTCCTGTATCGGTTGAAGTGCTTGCTGCCAGAAGTGCCATTGCTGCGATTGTCTACCACCTCGCCGGTCTTGGTGCACGTATTTCCCATCTTTTGGCGCTTCGAGGAAGAAATGAAGTCACACACACATAAAGCACGGCACTTCTTTTGAGGTGCGCAGCTGCCTGAAGCAAAGTGTCTGCTGCTGTACAACGGAAATCGTGTGCAGGAGTGACGGTCTCGAATTAAGTATAACTGGCAGGCCCCGTCTCTGTAGAGTCCCTCCGTGTGACTGCGAAAGCACGGGTCGCTCTTGTCGCTATTTCTGCTGCACCAATGAGTTGAGTATAAGGGGAAGAGAGGAGGGAGACTAGTGCGTTGCGTATGCAGGTGAGCGTAGGATTGTGCGGCATGAAAATGGTTCTCACACCCACCGTAGCGGGCAGAGAGAGGAGAGAGGAGAGAAGAGAGAGGTAGAGAAGTGTGTGGAGGCCGTTTGATGTAAGACGTGACAGCTGCATGTGCGCCGCCCACTCTATTCGAGCATCAGTAGGGGAGGGCAAGGGGAGGGGGAGCTGGAGGACATGAGGGTGCTGAGCTACGGTGTGTCATCTCGCTGCCCTTCCCACTCTCTCCGCTTCCACTATTCAGGCGCAAAAAACTAAACATTCTGCAATCTCCTTCTCCACTTTTTCCCTTGTGTGTCTCTATCGCCTCTGAAGATGGCAGCGTTGCTTACATCGAAAAGGCAGTACTCAGCACAGGAACGCGCATATCATGGAGAATTGTGTGCGCCTCGGCGTCTCCTTCGACTCTCGACACTACCTTGTTACGCCCGCACGCGAGAATGTCGCCACCTCCCACCGCGAGCAACCCAACTGGAGCCGCGCCGTGCGGGGTACTCCAGCGATCCAAATCACGAGAGACGCTCGTACCCACGACACTCCCTCGGCTGGCGAGGTAGCTGCCACCATCTCCAGAGCTTCGAGTGACAGTACAGAGAAGCCGATCGTGGCTTCGGGATTGAGAGAAGGGTATGTAGGAGACGTAAGATGCAGTAGACATAACAACAACGTGGTTGCCCTCCTGCCGCGTGCACACACACAGCAGGGCGGTGTAGTCGTAGGGAAGCACCTCAGTGCCGCATCCGGCCACGAAGAAAAAACGGTAGAAGACATCAGCGCCGTGCCGCAGCGCGCCAGCTTCAAACTGCGTCACCGCTGCTGTTGAGTCTCCCTTGCCGACCGCGGCATCGCATTTACATCCGCTGACATAATCATACACAGAGGCAGACCGAGGAGGAGAGGGGCTGGCCTCAGTGCTTTGCAGCCCCATCGAAGACGCCAAGGTTGCATGTGGAAAGTCTGGAAGCTCGCAGTGGCGCAACGCAGACGCGGTGTTGAAGCCACGAATACGCCCTAGACTGTGACGAACCTCCATAAACGAGGCAGAGCCATCAAACGACAGATGCAGCTTTCTGTTTTCGGCAACCACGGCGCCGCGCGCGCCGCCACCGAAGGAGCACGCGCGCAGCATGCAGATTTGTGTGGAACACACTAATGCTACGTGTGTCTTTCCCAGTGCAAGCGGTCCACAGCCAGTGCACTCCACAGCCACACAAACCACTCGTAGGTCGTCACTCACTAGAATACGGTCGGTGTCCAGGACGCAAATGTGCCGGAGATGCGCCTTCTCACCAAAGTCGCCCATCAAATAATTTGTCGCGGTCGTGAAGGTCACACCTTTGTCACCCGAGACCGCGAGAAAACCATTGCGGCCGCAGAGAGCGACCACGTCTCCGTAGCCATCTGCACAACACACAACAGACGAGGCTTCCTCGCCGCCAGCGACATCATCGGTGGCCTCCGTGGATTTGAGCAGGCTCGTCACATCGTCAAGGAGGTCCTGAACACCAGCCGTGTCAGCTTTAAGAGGTTCGCTAGACCTGGCGAAACACAACCGCCAGGTGAGTCCGCAGTCAGCGCTTCGGAGCAGCTTGTCGTTGCAGGACAGCGCAAACAGAAATCGAGGCACCGGCCCCGGGCACGCACATAGCACAACGTCACAGATGACCTGCAAAAATAACGTCTGTGGGTTACTGCCGCCCTGGCTGCCTTCGCTGCTGGTGGCCAGGCAGTGCAGGAGAAGGAGCACTCGCTCGTATGCTCGTGGTGGCAGACGTCGTACCAGGCCAGCCAGCTCTGTTGTCACACTCATCCCCTTTTGCTCTGCTGCCGGTCTTGCACGTTGTTTTCAGCGATGTTCACACCCTAGGCCAGCAAACGCACCTACAGAACAAAAACACCTAGGTTGTGTTGGAAAGACGGAAATGAGGAGGTCAAGGGAGGGGGAGGGGGAAAAGGAGGCTCACCGGTGGAGCGAAAGGGAGGGGCTAGAGGGGTCCATATATGCAGAAGAGCACACGGATACGAGGGATGTGCTTTGAAGGCATCCAAAGATATGTCAGCGCTGCACAACTGGCGCAGCGAGGAGGAAGCGCGAAAGGTTCACTGCTGCAATGCGATGGGGAAGAGGAGAGGAAGGCAGGCTTTGAAGGTTTCAGCGCGGTATGCGCTGCACAACAGAGGCAGGTGTAGAAATAGCATACACTCAGCAACCAAAAAAAAACGGCAAAATCCAAGGGAAACGAAAAGGCCTCACGAGAAAGAGCAAGTAAAGCGAGATCAAAGAACATGAGGAAACATACACTTGATCGATCCCCTCCGTCTCAAGACCCCAGCACACCTGCATCTGTCGCGCGGGCTAATGGTGACAGCGAACCCTCCTGTCCTAGCCTTCACGCTGGATCAGCCAAAGCCAAAGAATGCCAGAAAGACGAGAATGAAAGTGAGCATGGCAATGGTGCATACCTTGCCCTTGTTCGACATGCTTGCAAGGAGCTTGTCAACCTTTGCATTTGCGGCGCGCAGCCGCACCTGGACGCCTGAGATGTCGCGATCAACGTTGTCGAGCATGACCTCCTGCGTGTCCAGCTCTTCGTGAATGTGGAGGCCTGTTTCGCGCAATTCGCGCAGTCCAAAGGTGAGTCGTTCCAGCACCTCATCCTGAACCTTTTCCTCCTCACGCTGAGCAAATACCTGCGCAGATATAAACTCGTCCGCCGCAACGCCACAGCTCTCACCAGGGCTACCTACAGCCGCTTCTGCTACTCGTTGCCTCTGCGCGGCAGATGCCGCAATTTTTTCGTAGAAACTGCGTGCTTCTGCCACATCCCCTTCGAGACTGCGTACAATATTTTGTCGCTCCATAATTTCGTTCGCAGAAAACACCTTGCCCTGCACCTTGCCACCGCGCTCGTCGACTACACGGAGCATTTCCTTCAGGAAATGCAGCATTTCCTCTGCAGTCTCTTTGGCATCGCGAAGCTCTTCCACACTCGAAGAAGAGATTACGCCCTTCTGCGTCAACTGCTGCTCAATGAGCTTCGCTCGCACCACAACCTCTCGCAGCTCCTTCACGGAGTCATTGAACGGGTCGCTGGCAAGCATTTCTTTTCCTTTGTGTGTCGAGATTCGGCTGAGCTGTGATAGCTAGCTTCACCATGAAATACGCTTTTGCGTAACAGCAGTATAAATTGAAAGCCTAGAAGGACAGAGGCAGCGGCGAAAGAAGAACGTGGCGAGGGATGAATGTGCGTATTAATCTTGCATCATTCAATAGGGTGGGTGAGAACTGCTCGAGAGCCCCTCTGCTTCTCTGCCCCTCGCCCGGCAAGCTGGGGTGCGGTAGAGAGGGACGTCGAACCAGTTCTGTCCTCTCGTTTAGTTCCCACAAGGCTGCTGCCTTTTAAATGGCTTCGAGCATCGCCTGCAAGGAGCCGCCGTCAGAGAGCGCATGCAACAAATTCAACAGCCCGCATGCTCGGGCTGGTGTGCGTTGGTAAGGGTATCAACTTGTGTAGGAATAAACACGGTAGGATACGAGACACTACGAGAGAGACGGGGGAGAAGAAAAAGATCAGCAACGATGCCTGGCTTCCTTCAGTGGGCGGGAGCATGTAGTGTGTGGCACGTGGACCGCTTTATAAAAGGCGAGCTGCGAACGCTGAAGCCCCTAAAGCACAAGCGATGCTACCAGTTCTCGACACGCTCTCCGCAGAGATGTCGTAAATCCAGCGAAAGGGCTACCGCTGAGGACAGAGTGGTGAGATACGCTGAAAGAAGCATAACAGAGAAGCGAAAAACAGCCGAAATAAAGGCAAATATATATACTTTTTAACGTCTCCCTTCCGACGCTCCCAATCATGCCGGCCGCCACGTGGTGCATCCCTCGGGATGGCCCAGTCTCCCCACTAGTGGGCAATGAAGGCTTGGGGGTGAGATGCATTCAAGCCACACTGACGCTTTACCTATCATATGGATGGCACAAGCGTTGCGCACTGTAGCAGGCCGCTCCGACGCAGCGCCATCCGGAACCTGGCCGCCGACATCAGTCGAGACACCTCGCTCTGGCCTCCCTACATCGTAGACACTTGACTCTGTCACCACCAGAGGCGGATCGGCATCGACAGGGATAAAGGGTGAGGGGGCGCTTGGCTTCCCTGCAGAGCGAGACACTGGACCGTGAGAACACACTGAGGTGCTCTCCGGCATCAGGGAATAGAAAGGGGGCAACAAAACAAAAGCACGTTCGTTAGACAATTCACGTGCGCAATAAAAAAGTGGTACCGTTTGTAGGTGGCGACAAACGGCGCTACTTCGGCCAAAGAAAAAATGCCCTACGGCCCACATCTGTGGGGGGTATGGGGCATTTTATAGTTAGTCGCTTTCGTGCTCTGCACGCATGATATTGCGCAGTATTGGAAGCACATACTCCGAAGATCCTTTCAGCCCTTCGAGTTCTCCGGAGATCTCCTCCATGAAACGCGACATGCAGCTCACGAATGCGTTGAGAGCGTCTGTGCACGTGACCGAACGACTTTGCATGAGTTGGTCGTGGGTGTCTTTGAATTTCTGATCCGCAGAGTCGAAGGCCGCCTCCAGCTCGTCCCGTCTCGCAACCTCGGTGCTATAGTACTTCGACTTCAACAGGCTCTTTGACTTGCGCAGGTATTCTGTCTCTTTTTTTGAGACCTCCTCGCGGTATGTATCATACTCGTGCATGACCTTGTTGCGCTTGCACTCCAGCCTCTCGCACTCGTCGTACAAGGCCTTCAGCCCGTTAGTAGCGGTGAGAACAGTCGAGTCCATTGCGACGTTGAACTCTGGAAAGGCTGTACCTTCGATACGATTCATAGAGGCAACCAGAGCCAGCGCACAATCCTTCGTGCAATCCGGGATGTTTGGGTAGTTGCACAGTGTTTCAAATACCTTGCTTGCTTCCGTGAGCGCCTCTACGAGGCGCCTAACAGACACTTTTGCCTTCTCCATGGCAGTGTTGTAGCTGCGAATAGCCGAGCACAAATCTTTCATTTCGCGTTTGCGGCGGTTGTAATCCTCGTCGCAGGTAGACGGCGCCAGCTTTAGCGCCGTTTTTATTTTCATCATTGTTTCCATTTTGAAGCTCAGCTTTTGTGTGGGCCTTGAAGTTTGCTCGCTTGTTTTTCTAGCCGTTCAACGGGTAGCATAAGCATCATGAAATGGAATAAGATCTCTAACAAACGTGGAGAACTCTGATAAGCGCTATCGTGCCGTAGCCGGCAACTTTTCGCTCAGAGGCGCAAAAGGAAACGATGACCGCTTGCATCTAAGACGGTGTCGCGAGACCTTTCCAGCGGTGCCGTGCCACAAGCGAAAAGCATACGTTTCCTTTCGGAAGCGGATGGGGGAACCTGCAAGGTGGTCTCCTCTGCGAAAGTCGTCGCGGGAAAACCGGCACTTTGAATTTGCGATGGCCCACAGTCGTCGAAGGGTTCGATACTTGTTTGAAAACCAGTTCACAGCGACTCTTTAGCGCTTGGCACAGAATAAGTTTTTGATTCGTTCGAGCGTAGATTCACTGCTTCTATTCACCAGCACGGAGGCGGAAGCATGCGACAAAGATAAAAATAGCGAATAGTCCCTCGATAACCTGTCCTATCCAGATTTCGTCAGGGGAAGGGAAAAGAGAGGGTAGTGGAGAGTCAACACGAGGTTTTTATTCGCCAACGTGTGCCCGCTCTCCGCCATTGAACATTAGTGAACCACCACTCTATCCTGCCTGTCACAGGCCCCATCACGCAGTGCGAAGCAGCCGTAGACACATGCGCTACAGCCATGCGCCCACTCAGTCATGTGAGCACGGTCCTTGCCTCAAACCCTACCCACCCACACCCCGCCCCGCAGGTTCCTTCTCAGCCGCTCCCATCATGCCCGTTGCCACTTGGTGCATTCCACTCGAGGTGGCTCAGGCTCCCAACAATACTAGGCAGTGCGAGGGCCGGGTGGGGTACGTTGGAGTCACGCGGACACTCTGCCCATCACATGAATGGTACAGGCGTGCTCACTGTCTCAGCTCGCTTCGGCGTAGTGCCATCCAGGACCTGATCGACGGCATAAACAGCGATGCATCGCCCTGGCTTCCCCACGCATGGGATGAACTGGGCCCTGATACACCACGCTGAGATGCTCTCCACCAGGGAAGTAAATCCCCAAAAGAAAACCGAATCCCAGCCCTTCTCATGTATCAACACGAAAAAAAAAGGACGGGTTTTACTGATGCATAGACTCTCCTCGCTTTCTTTCTACGCAAGCGTAAACAACGATAGCAGCTACCTCACGGTTTGCGTGTAATTGCATCAACCAGAGGACCCTTTTAATAGTCATAAAGTTGGTAATAGCAACCGCTGATGCATAGGCACACAAGTGCAAGAGGATAAACGAGACACCGTGCCAGATGAGGCTGAAAGCCAGCCACGAATTACGTGCCCTCATCGACGTGTATCGCGTTTCGAAGAGGATAATGAAGCACTCAAGGCGAAAATCATAATAGCGAACGGCAACAGTCTGATACTGATTTTTCTTGTTTCCGCGGAAAAGATCACTAGATTTTGACCATGTCTGCCTTTCTCTTGGTCGATTCCATTTCCTTATGGATCGACCCCATCAACTGCGATGTGCTTGCCAAGTAAGTGGAGAGGGCAGCCATGTAGCTGCGCAGCTTCTTCTTCTCCAGCTCGGCATACGTCTCCTTGAACTCCTTGTCGATCTTCTGAAAGCCAGCCTTTAGGCTGTCACGCCTGGAAACTTCCTCCTCGTAGAGTTTCGAGTCACACAAATCTTTACCTTTCTTTCGATACTCTGCCTCTTTCTTGGTTACAGCTTCGCGGTACGCGTCGTATTCATTCATCACTTTGCTGCGCCTTGCCTCCAGACTCTTGCACTTGCCTGCTAGGCTCTCGATCTCAGCTACGCTGTCGTCGTCATCGAGCGTCTTCTTGAAGTCCACGAGGAGCTCGCAGTGCGCCTTCTGCACCATCTGGGCGAAGTCCCCTACAACGCCCCTCACGTTGTCAGGAATGTCATTTCCGCGTGTCATTGTCTCCAGTACTTTCAACATACTCTCCATTGATGTCAAAAGGTTTTGAGAAGCTGACCTCGTCTGTTCCACGGCAGATTTATAGTCGGAAAGCGTGTGGTTGATAGTTTTCAAATTGCCAGCCTTTTCTTCGAAGTCCCAGTCCACAGTCTTGGGCGCGACACCCAGGGCGGCCTTGGTCTCTAGCATAAACTTTCTCATTGGTGTGATCCACTACGGGTTGTTACGCTAATGCCCAAAGCTGCTGTAGAGCTTCAAAGGCAGATTTGATATCAGTGTGTTTTCGTAGTTCTGCTGTCCCCCTTTGGCTTTTTGTTCCTTGTTGGAGGCATTCATGTAAATTAGTTTCAGAGCAGGAAGGCGTTTAAGAAACGTAACGTGAAACACACTGGTGTAAAGCACCACGAAATCATCGCGATTCTTGCATACCACGGCGAGATGTATAGCAGATGCTTTGCTGTGCACCGTGTACCAAACAGACCAGTCACGCAGAAAAGAACAAGAGACAGCAAGCAGCGCCCTAGCAAAACACAATTCTAACGCACCGCGGTGATACTATCCAGTATTTTCGCTTTTCTTTTTCATGCGTTGCAGGAAACGCTGCAAAAAGCAGCGTAGACATCAGTACACACAGGCGAATCGTTCGAGACAAGGACCCCTAGAGTCACTCTAGGTTAGGTAAAACGCTATTCGAAACACGAACCCACGCGTCCCGCTCCAGTCTCTCTACAGCGTGCGCTTTACATTCGACGTATTCAGCGAGCGCATCATCGACCCCGAAGGCACGCACTAACTCGGCGATACGATCAGCAAGCTCAGGTTTTATAGTGTGGACTGGAGTATGGGCAAACCAGGTGCTCGAAGCGCTGCCAAAGCAACGCACCGCGCTGAAAAAGACAGCCTCGATATGAGCGATGTCATCTAGCGGTGAATTAGGACGCCTGTGCCCAACAAGCAGCTCTGCCAAATGCGACTGGTTCATGTGCGGACCGTGGTAGATGAATTGGCTATGGGTGCATTCTGGCCCCTCCAGCACAGTCGCGCCCGCCGGTATAAATCTTGCACCATTGATAAGCAAGAGACCGGCGCGCGTGCTGCAACAAAGAGACAAGGTGAGTGAGAAGCCGCGGCACATGTTGCTCAGCTGACATTCAAATTCGACAGGACCGCGAGCACTCGCTTTCTCGCCCCTGAGGGCAGTGTTCTGCCCACCCTCATACTTATGAGAGCGTTCCAGAGCCACCGTGCACTGTACAAGCAGCTTCGAGTGATTTATCGCCTCGCCAAAGAGTGAAAATTGTCGTGTTCCAAGGACGTGGGTAAACTGCAAGTTGTGCGGTGCCACGCGCGAACATGATGCTAAAGGGTCAATCAAGCAAGAGCCAGTTCTAGCACATAGGCGGTGCGCCGTGCATCTAAGAAGTGGCATTGTGTGTATTCAAAATTGGAAAGACTGGCGAAACGGTGTACGTAGACGGAGGAAAAAGAAGAGCGTATATATAGAGAGACAAATGATTTGTCCATTGCATAAGTTCTTACAAGGATTTATTTATTTTGCCTCTGCAGCTCTAAAGAACACCTACCCTGCATGACTTCTTTGAAAAGAAGCGCATCCTGGGCATCGCGCACTCCTATGTGAGAGTAGTGCAATATGATCAGTCCTCCACACTACCACTACGACTCACACACCAAGAAAACAGAAGTACCTAATTTTTTTTGTTTCCAAAGCGGAATGCCTTACAGAAATACAACGACACACACACACACACACACACACACACAC
>NC_018248.1:4936-8098 GCF_000227135.1 Leishmania donovani | reverse complement strand
ACACACACACACACACACACACACACACAACAACAACAACAACAACAACAACAACAACAAACAAGCAAAAACAAAATCAAAAGCATCAAAGCGAAACTCTGAATATTACTTCGTCTGCAAGAGGCACGCCACACTCGTCAGCTGCACTGCGTTACCCACAGCGCCTTAATTAAGCGCCATATCGAAGGTAAACCCACTCTTTATTGTCTAAAGGACAAACGTTCCGAGTCTTTAGCCATCGAGATATGCAGTGCATATGAAAGGCATGATTGCAGGCGCCCCACGCTACTGTGCAGTCCTTCGGCGAGCACGACGGATTTGACTGGCATTCGATGCACAGATCCATGATGTGATTTCTACAGATGGCGCAGGTGTCCACTTGAATATCCCAGGACCATAGCGCGACGGCGTTCCATTTTTTCAGCTGAAAGCGGTTTCCTTTGCTACCCTCCTCCGCGGCTGACATACCCGCCTCGTCTTTCGTCTGCATCGAATCCCGAGACGCTTTCTTCCGCGCCTCTATGACTTATTTCGACTGTTCTCGTCCTTTCTTCCGCTTTGACAGGAAATCCGTTACGGAGACAGTTCAACCACAACATCGCGCAACACAATAGCGAGAGTTGACGACAGAGTGCCCATTCGTGCACCGACCAGAGGAAAAAAAAGAAGAGCATTGGAGCCATATTAATAGAGCAACGTACAGATCCTCGCACTAAGGATGCAAGTGCTACCATCATTACTTGAGAAAAAATTGCATTGTTGATGCTAGTAACACGAAGGCCACACTAGTGCTCGAAAAAATGTGGAGCACATAAGACACACAAACGTCTTCTAGGCCTATCCTAAACATGTCTTCCCAGAGAGGACAGCGGACCCAAACCCCTCTTTTTTCCCTGAGGTTACACTCATAAAGAGTCGCGAAAGCCGTCGAGGCTGTCACCGCGAATTTGCGAAAGTCTACGCCTCGGTCAGATGATTCTCAATTGTCTTTTTATTGCGGCTTCCACACCGCTTCCATCAGTATTGCACAGCTCAGCTGCTCGGTGCCAGCTTAAACGTTCCGTTGATGAAAATCTTATCCATTTTTTTCCCATTTTTACGGTTCACAATGCGATTGCAGTGATACGTCAGATTTGACGGAACATCGTCCACCTCGACTAGGCCAGCAGCGGAAAAAAGTTTGGCTGCAAACTCTTTGTAGAAGAACACCTGAGTTGTGCAGTCGCCTTTCGCAAAAGCGATGTTTCCAACCTTGTTGTCCATTTTGGACAAGAAGCGGAAAAAGTTGTGGTCGGGAAGCGCATAATCCCTGAAAAGAAGAATTCCATCTTGCTTCAAAACATTCTTCAGCTGTTTGATAGCCGAAAGCATTTTTTCAACGGTCGGCAGCGCAGAGAGGACAAAAACTAGCAGAATTGCATCAAACTTTTGGTGCTGAAGAGATTTGTCCGCTGCAGTAAGGGCATCGACTACAAGGGTAGCATTTTCATCAATCCGTTGCCGCTTCGCCAGCGGTGCCGTAGGGTCCGCGCTCGTGACGCAGGAAGAGGTGCCGATTGCCAAGGGAAGCAGTGTAAGCTGATTTCGTTGCAGATAGCCCTGTGCAATCTCATGGCTCCTGAAGTGCGAGAGCGCAGATGGTGAGATGTCGAAGCCTACAAAATGGACGTCTGGGCTTGTACATTCACGCATAATTGGAAGCAGGGTGCTCCCAGTACCGCAACCACACTCTAAAATCCACGCAGGCGAGCCTCGTCTGCCCATAACGGTGCGCAGCAGCGGAAACGCATGCACGATGTAGTTCTTGAGAGGAAAGTGATGCTTCGTTGCAGAGAAATGCATCTCCCACGGCTTTTCAGGGACCTCATCCAGCGACTCCCACGATCCGGTACGACTTAATTCTGCCATGCACCTACTCATGTACTCATCAACAAGCTGTCGCTCAGCGATGGTCAGCTCCGCTACCTTTTCGTCCCATTCGAAGTCGTTGGCATGCAGCTCGACATCCTCGGAGTGTCTAAACGTGCCACCCTTACGAGTTCTCGGCACGTGTATGCACGGGTCCCTTTCCATGAGAAGGCTAATAGCGAAAAATCCAGTAAAGGGGATTGCTTGCAATAAACACGACAAGTAGTGGTTTCTTTTCCTCATCAATCCAGTGATAAACACCAGGCGGGTGCGATGAATGCAGAAAGGCGCATCGAAGAAGAAGGTTATTCATGGATGAAACCGGGGGCCATCATGTTGGTTTCTCAGCTCGGATCACTGTCATGTGGCCTCACAGGTGCTTTTCATCAAAAGACCTACATCTGGAAGGAAATTCCTTCATTCGCACATCCATGCGCTTCCTACGAACGCTCGCAGGGCTACAGAGGAAGCTCTCACATTTATTAAGATTCTACTCCCATGCAGCTGCACTTCAGCACCACTCCTCTAAACCGCTGAGAAGCCCCTGGAGAGACTTTTTCTAAGGAGAAAGAACAACGACACGAAATACAGAATAGCTGGGAGGGGGGGGGGGCAGAACCTATTGTTGGGTCACGAATGCCAGCGATTCCCCTCGTCAACCTTCCCTCTGGTCACTCTCATTCAACTTCGTCCGTTACCCAACGAGTGTGTGAACACAGACAGACAGGTGCAGTGATGGCAGCTGTTGACCACCGTTCATAGGCCTGCTTTCACAAACAACCTTTGATAAGCCAATTACAGCTTGGGGCATCGTGATCCTTACCGCCGACGAAAAAAACCGTCTTTCCTCCGCTTTTAGCGAAAAAAAAAAGGACTGTTATTCTCCGCTCCTTTCCATGCGCTTCGCCAAAAGACTTTTCCAAACTGCTTCTCCAAACAGCATTTGTAGTGCAGGGCACAGCTGTGGCAATTGCTCTGGCGTGCTCTTTAAATCCTGAATCATCATTCGCCGCAATAACGACATCTCCCTGCGAAAATTCAATGCTACTTCCTTCCTCGTTCCCGCCCTTCTCAAAAACTGATAATATGCGAAAAAACTCTTGTTCTCCAAGATCTACACCTATCTACCTCCTCTCTCCATATAGCAACAATGGCCAAGGGCAAGCGCTCCACTGATGCCAAGGGCAGCCAGAGGCGCCAGAAGAAGGTGCTGCGCGACAACATCCGCGGCATCACTCGCGGCTGCGTCCGCCG
>NC_018248.1:4708-4837 GCF_000227135.1 Leishmania donovani | reverse complement strand
AGAAGAAGGTGCTGCGCGACAACATCCGCGGCATCACTCGCGGCTGCGTCCGCCGCATGGCGCGCCGCGGTGGCGTGAAGCGCATCTCGAGCGAGGTCTACGAAGAGGTGCGCCGCGTGCTGAAGGCCT
>NC_018248.1:3527-4648 GCF_000227135.1 Leishmania donovani | reverse complement strand
GGTGACGGCGTGCGATGTTGTGAACGCGCTGCGCAAGCAAGGCCACATCCTGTACGGCTACGCGTAAATGCTCGCAGAGCCGCTGCACACTCATAGATACACCTTCTTTGTTCATGCCGTCGTTTCGTTGGCTTTCTTGGTTTTCGACTTCCCTTCCCCCCACTATGGCTTTTCTTTCGTCTCGTGCTGGCACCCTTCCCTACTCATCGCTGTTTGCTGAAGGCAGTACAGAACGAAAACAGCACACCAGCTCCACTGCATACCCGAAGAGAGGCCGCGCGCTGCCGTATGCGAAGCACGCTCTCGGCGTCCGTGTCTATGGAGGCTGAGCGCAACCCCGCCCCCTCCCTGCCTCCCTCAACGCCCACCGGCACCAGCGGTCACCACGCGGCATGCCGGGTCGCCTCTTCGACCTTGTCGCTCCTCCGCCGCTTGCTCGCTCATTCTCTATGCCAGAGTGCCATGCGCTCCCTTTCACTCTTTGCGCTTCTCTTCGTCTCCTCCTGTTCTCTGTTCCCACACATGACACGCACGACCTCACAGACGGAGGCACCCCAATGCAGAGGACACGCGGGGTCGTGCATCCGCTGCTCAGCTTCGTGAAGCAGATGCCGGGCGGCGATGGGTGCTTTTCACTGACATTCGAGCCAGTGGGAAAGAGAGCGCATCCGTACAACCAGCGGCGCGAATCAAGGAAAAAGTACGAGCTCAGAGAAAGGCGCACCTGCGACCGCCTTTTCCCGCTTCTTCGGTCTCATACGCCTATGGCGGTCTCTTCCTCTTGACTTCTCTAGGTGGACGTCCTTCTGTTGCACCCTCACCCGCATCCGCGCGTGTGAGTGGCGGATTGTGACGCGGATAAAATCAAGCTCGCCATGCGCTGCCCCCTTTTCCTTCCCCGGTGCCTGTGCCCACCAGTGGGGAGGGGCTCAGCAGCCTATTTTCGATCGCGTTGCTGATTTGGCCTTTGCGCTTCGTTTTCGGGTGGTCGACGCTGCTGGCTGTTTTGCGCTTCGCTGTAGTGTACAGCGTATCGTGGCGCCGCGCTGTTCTCTTTCGCGTTTTCGGCACGGCCTGCCCACCGCACGCCACGTACTCTGTCTGTGCATCAAACAGCAGGC
>NC_018248.1:1529-2740 GCF_000227135.1 Leishmania donovani | reverse complement strand
CCACCTGCACACCTTAGGCACTCCTTCCCCCACCACCTCACTGCACGCGAAGTACACCCTCATGCGAGAGGAGAACAATGCGCCACCGGCGTGGGCTCCCAGGGACACGCACCGCGCCGACCCTCTTCAGCTGCTTTCCTCCTCTCAGAAGCACTGCGGGCTGAGCAGCGCTGCGGAGAGCGGACAGGGCTGTCACTCGCGCTCACGCGGCAAGTCGGAGGTGGATTCGACTCGAGCGGCGAGCAGTGATAAGAGTAGCGCCAGCACACTGCCGAGAAAGGATGAATGGTCAAATGCGGTATCACAGACCCTACCCTCTCGGATACGCGGATATCCTCGACGATCCGCGGCACAATGTCTGCCTTCACAAATTCAAAAACGTTTCCTGGTTGCGCTAGCCGTCTTACTTGCTCTCATAGTCATGGTTCACTGGGCCATCAGCCCAAATACGACCGATAGTGGAACACAACAGAAACCCTTAATAGAGTTGCCCAATGAAGCGGCCCGTCTATCTGAGTTTCCATCGCCGTTTTCTGTTCTTGTGCAGCACAAGAGCGCTTGGGAGCAGTTGACGACCACACAGCGTGGCCTTGCTGCCGCTGGCGCTGGCTCTCTGGTGCGGCTGGACCGTGATCAGCTGCCTTCGTGGACGCTGCGCGTGATCGACGAGGACTGCACGATGTGCTTCGACAACGTCACGTACGCTTCTGCGGTTGCTGCGAGTGCGGGGAGATCGACTGACAGGACGGGAAACCAGAGGCTAAAAGGGCTTTCCGTGTTCGCGACAACATCTGCGCCGCTGGGCCTCATGGGGCCCATGTTGTTTGCCATGGCGAGCGTGACGGACGACGTGGACGTAGCAGCTGAACTGCCGCGGTGGCAATGGGTGACCCGGTCGTACGCGCAGCAGCGCCGCTTCGTCCACGCGTCGCAGTCGAGGGGCACAGGTGAGCGACCGCGGCACTTGATCGTGGTGGGCGTACCTTCCACGGACCAGCCGATGCGCTACCCGCTGCGGGACGCGCAGCGGGCGACGTGGTTGACGTACCGAGAGGTTGCGCGCACCGAGAACAACTTTACTGGCGCGCTGCTGCAGCTCTACGTGTTCGCTGCTGCACACCGAGATTCTGACTACACAGCGCAGTACCTCGCGGACATGGCGCAGCTGGCCCCAACAGTGAGCGAGTACGCCGCAGCGACTGCGCAGCACC
>NC_018248.1:957-1430 GCF_000227135.1 Leishmania donovani | reverse complement strand
CGCAGTCGAGGGGCACAGGTGAGCGACCGCGGCACTTGATCGTGATGGGCATACCTTCCACGGACCAGCCGAAGCGCTACCCGCTGCGGGACGCGCAGCACGTGACATGGCGGACGTACCGAGAGGTTGCGCGCACCGACAACAACTTTACTGGCGCGCTGCTGCAGCTCTACGTGTTCGCTGCTGCGGAGCGTGATTCTGAGGACACAACGCATTCCACCGTGGACGTGGCGCAGCTGGCCCCAACAGTGAGCGAGTACGCCGCAGCGACTGCGCAGCATCTGGCTGCGGAGGGTGGAGACGTCAACAATGCACCCCCCTACGTGCAGCGCCGCGTGGTGCTGCGTGATGGGTGGCGCGACATCCCAAGAAGCGATGACGCGGTGTGGAAATCACCCTGCGCTGGTGTAAGGACCTCCGTGGTGACTACGACAAGTCGTGTGGACGGGACCTCGCCCCTCGCGACTCTTTCA
>NC_018248.1:0-235 GCF_000227135.1 Leishmania donovani | reverse complement strand
CCAGGTTCTCAGACCCGCGCCCTCCCATCAGACCTGGACATGGAGCTCGGTACTGCTGCACTATGCTATGCCGGCGATTCCTTATTTCATCCACTACTACTTCAAGCACGAGTTCAAGGTAGCCGAGGCGGCTAAAGGGGCACTTAAGCAGGGCATCGATGCCAGCGCCATCGATGCGAATGCCACACAGAAAATGAAGGAGTGGGTGGCGTCGCAAGTGCCGACGACGCTGGCA
>NC_018247.1:739926-752621 GCF_000227135.1 Leishmania donovani | reverse complement strand
ACACCGTCACGCCCCCGTCCTGTTGGAGAGGGTGTCGCTGTGCAAGGAATCAGTGGAGAGAAAAACCCTAACCCTAACCCTAACCCTAACCCTAACCAGTACACCAGTACACCGTCACGCCCCCGTCCTGTTGGAGAGAGTGTTGCTGCGGAGGAGATGGGTGGAACTGATTGATAGCAATATATATATACGTATATGTCCACGGATGTGTTGCTATTAGTCGGGAATTGTTTACTGACAGAGATGAGAGGCGATCTGCCGTTTTGGCGGGGATATAATGGCAATCTGTAAGTGCGTGTTTTCGCGTGGGAGGTGATGCGTTCGGCGACAAATAGCTGTATTTTTCGGACTGTTAGTATGGTGCTTTGCTTTTGTCTATGCGAATATGGCTGGTGGGTTCTTTGCGGAACGGGCCTCCAATCTCGACAGTGAGTTGTTTTGTTTTCTGTTCTGGCGTATATAGTTGGCAGGATTGAAGAGAGCATGCTGTTTTGTTTTACGTAAAACGGCACAAAGGGTGGAAAGAAGCTGTTTGGGTGGGATCTTTTTATTCTGGCTCTCCCCCGCCCCCCCCCCCGGCAATGCAAGCACTGTCGAGTTGTAGGGCCTGAGAGCCTCTGCGGGAAGAGACTATCTTTCCTAGGTGGCTGACACGCATACTACTGAGCGGCACGTGAAACCAAATCTTCATGCAGAGCGTCGGCATAACTGTGATGTAGCGTGGGCCCCCGCTGTATGAGCACCATGCGAATTGCGGAAGTGAGTAACGTCTTTGCTGGAGAGTCGCTACGACTCTTCGGTTTTACTGGAAAGGCGGTAAGAAGCGGGTAAAGGCTGCGTGCGGTGTGGAAAGCGATGCATATTCGCTGTGCTAGTGTTCTGTAGTCATCGCGATGGAGTTGGTGTGCAACTGTGCGGAACGGTGCTTGTTCCTCTGGCGTTCTATGTGGCGTTAGAAAAAGAAATTCTCACTGGCACCAGTCGACAATGTTTGTGGTGAGAAGACTTCGCTGTCGAATTGAGTTTTCACTGAAAGAATATTAAGAAAAAGGAAATGAATTCAGGGAGGTTAGCCGCTCTCTTTTGTATGCATGTGCTCGTGAAGGAAGATTAGTCGATCATGCAGGAGTCTTTCTGGTGAAAGCGTGTGACCGGCGGTTTTCTTTTCGGAAAACGTCGAAAGAGGCGTATAATCGCATCTGTAATGGTATCCTCTACTCTCTCTCTCTCTCTTGCTTTCTTTCACGCGATCGCTTGATAAATATGTAAACGAGCTGGTTGTCGGTGCCCTGTAATCTTGCTGATAGACTTTCATACTGGCGTTTATACCGCACGTGAGCGATCAAAAATGAAGGTATACTGCCTTTACGATGGAAAGAATGTCGTGGGCGAGGTCGTTAACAGCATGGCTGAGTCCTTCAAGCTGAAGATCGATATACCAGCCTCCTGGAAGGAAGGGCCTTGTGAGCGACTTCTTACTTTCTTTCTGAAAACACTCAAGGCGAAGCGTGATGTCGATGTGGCTGCCGACGACGTGGTGATGCAGTGCAGTGGTCTCTCTATCAGGCTGCGAGACTCTATCGCAAGTTGCATTTCTGATTACAACGATATCGTTATTCTGCACAAAATACCGGGAAAGGTAGAGGGGACACATGAAGGCGAACTGCGGTGTACTAACTTCGGCTGTAACCAGTACTACAAGGAAGAAGAGAATACGGACAACTCATGCCATTATCACTCCAAGGGTCCCGTATTTCACGACTTGGAAAAGTACTGGGGCTGCTGCGAGGGCAAAAAGACCTTTGACTGGGAAAGTTTCGAGGGAATCCCAAAGTGCTGTGTGGGTCGACACAGCACGGCAAACAAGCCGTTTGTGTTTCCGAAGGAGGAGGTGTTGAACATCCCTCTTTCGGCCTCTCAGGTAGCACGAGCAAGCGCGGCATCCTCGGGCATGCACGACGGGAAGCGAACTACTGGGCCGAGGGAGTTCGAGGGGGCTGCATTTGCGCAGACTGAGCCGCAGCAAATTGTGGATGGCAAGGCGAGGTGTCGGAATTTCGGTTGTGCAAAGGAGTTTGTCGTCGCGGAGAACACGGATTCATCTTGCCGTTACCACAAAGAAGGACCTGTTTTCTGGGACACGTACAAGTACTGGAAGTGCTGCCCGGAGAAGAAGTGCTTAGAGTTTGATGACTTTGTGAATGTGCCCGGGTGCTGCGAGGGAGCGCACAGAGTGTGAAAGTGTACAAAATCTAGCACATATGCATATATGTGAGTATGAGGCGCAAAACTCCCCTGTTTCTTCGTAAGCAGACTAAAGTAAATCATGCTTTTGTTTTCAGTCCCTTCTTCGGCTTTTCTCCCTGGACTGTGGCAAGCAAAAGAAAGGTGTTTAGAATGCATCGCTGCGGCGATGGAGTTAATGAGGGTATTAGGTGTCGTCTGTATCTTGGATGCTTCGCTGTCTTTGTTTTGCCTTTGCATGGGTTTCCTTTTCTTGTGGCAACGGAATGGAGTAGTGGAGATATGTTTGTGCACTAGGCGCAGCTCCGTAATGTTGCTCATACGAGTAGATGCTGTACTATCTGCAAGCTGCTGTCTTCTCTTTTTGGCCAGTCACGCAAGTACATATGTGTATATTTCCTCGTGATGGCGTTTTTGAGCGTTGCTTACATCAGCGGCACAACCCTGTCTCAGTTTCCGGGTGCTGAATTTTCTTGTATGAGTGGTCGCAAGTACATTTGTAAGCTCTGTGGATTTATTCAGAATGTCCATGAAATCATGGACGATGAAGTCACGCGCGAAAGTCGCGGCGTAGTAATACTAGGCGCCACTCCTAACGGCTACAGCGATGCGTCTGCCGGAATGCAGAATATGGGCTACTTGACAGTATGCCACTCACCGTCTCACAAACTGTCGTATGAGGATACGCAGAAACTGCAGAAGATGCCGGAGCCACAGGACGCTACGCAACAGGTTCTGATGCATATCACGGGTCAAATGAAAATTGATGGTACTGCGCGATTGCTTTATAGCGTGTACGAAGTAGGAGTGCAACCGTTGATGCCGCTACGGTCGAAAATGGAGAACCTTGTTGGTGTTTTGCTGGGGCTTCACAAAGCTATCGAACGCTTACGCTTGAAATGTGTCGCTGAAAGCAGCGCTGCCGGCCAACGTGGGTGCGGGGAACGAAATCGAAAGGGTAGAGTTTGAGGGCCCTGATCAGAACGAACTGGAAGCTCTCGCTCGAGAAAAGGCGGATTTGGCCAAGCGTATTCTGGAGCTCAATAGGAAGCTGCTCAGCTCCGGGACATCAGAAATGTCTGGCATGTAGGGGGATGGCGCTGTGCAAAGGCGTTTACAAATCCCTTCAGCGGCTCTCTATTCATTGACATTCTTCTTTTGGTTGGTGGCGCTGTCGCTTCACTCATTGGGATATGACGCAACTGCTGTACGAGAAAAAGAATCGCCTTGTGTTTTTTTTTCTTTGCGTAGTTGTTTTTGAATCGTGAGTGGAGGCTGAGAGTGCATGTCTCTCCATCAGTACGCGCTCCACGGCCTGCTTCTTTGAGGCCTTTGCAGGCAACGATAAGTGCTACTGCGGCTGCTGCGCAGATGAAGCTTAACACCCTTATACGTGCTTCTTGTCCGCCTTTTTTTCTCTACTATTCGCGCTGCTTCGTACTTTATTATAATAATGGACTCCCTGCCAGCCTTTGGGGGACATGGAAGCGGTACTCGCTCTCCACACAAAGCAGGGGCAAGGTAGGTCATTGGAGTTGTCGCTGGAGTCGAGTAGCACCATTCTCACCACAACTTCTCGCCGTGTCGTTGAAAATGGAAATGACCTTGTCTGTCTCTGTGAGGGGCCTTGTTGCTCTTTGTTCTCTTTAGCCGATCGCAAGCTTATTTTGCTAGGCACGTACTTTTTTCGGCGGTCTGGAAACCTTCTAGTATTCAGCGTCGTTGCTGGTGAGGAGGTGAAGGAGTTTCCTGATGGCACCAGCGCACAGATCCCCGCATCTGCTGATAAAAGTGTGCTGCGACTTTCTGATGACGGGGATGTTAACTTCGTGGGGTTTATCGGCGATGCCCTTGTTGTTGGCACCAGCACCGGATATCTCGGTATGCTTTTTGTGAGCCGTGATCGACGTTGTGTTCTCGGAAAGTCGACACGCGTGCAAGAAAGACATGGAGTGATCTGGTGCATTCGCTACGATTCAAGGGAGTGTGTGTGTTTATCTTCCGACACCATGACGATTATCCCTATTATTCCAGAGGCCGAGGATGCCATCATGCGCACCAAAGAGTTCGAGGGCGGCTCAGTCGCGTCAGTGGCCGCGTCGCAGACTGTGCCGGACTGCTTTTTTGTAGCTCATGGGGAAAGCCGTAATCTGACTGTAGTGCATGGAGATTCTGGCCGCACTCTCCATAAGGAAACGCTCTCGCTGTTGTCGGAGGAGCTGGACCGAGCCTCGGACGTAGCGCGAGTGGTCCCGGCGATTTATGCGCATGGCTGCAGGGGTGTGTGCTTGCTTGCCGTAGTCTATCCGGACGCTGTGTCGTTTACTGCATGGGAAAATCACTTGCTGGTGTCCACCGCAGTGGTAAAGAATGAGCTCACTACCTCCTTTGGTCTTGCGTTTTGGAAAGGCACGGCAGATGGTGCTCGGCTGTGCGTTGTGCGCTCCGACTCTCGATGCCTGATGTATGATGTGGTGATGAGCAAGAGATTTCCTTGCGTGGAGGAAATTGTAGTGGCTCAGCAGGTGACGTTGCCTAGTCATGTGGCCTGTCTGATGGGTGGGGTGGAGTCTGGCGTCTTCCTGTGTTGGCGCAGTGGCACCTCACTAGCGCGCTACACCGCTCTACTGCAATCCCGCGCGGAAGAGGACAAGTTCGAGCCTATCGAGGTGTACAGCGCTGTCCGCCCCTCGCTTGCCTCGGCCTCGGTGCTGCTGCTCGAGGTAGTTCCGATTTACGGCAGCTACGGCGTTGTGTGCTTGTTCAGCACGGGAGAGTGCCACCTTTCGCTGTACAACAATCCTGGTACGGTACTGCTCGCAGTCGAGGAGCACCCCTATGATGCAACGAGCTGTCTTGCATTCGAGGGCGGCGCAGGCAGGTACTCTTGTGTGCTCGGGTTCAACGACGGCGACATAAGAGTGTTCGTTGGCGGACAAATATGGGCAAACGTTCGTGTCGCACACTGTGGTGCCGTGGATCGGCTGCTGAGGCTCCCGAAAATGAATGAAACAGACGACACGTTGTTCGTGAGCATGTGCACTGAAATGGGTACTGTGTGCTGCCACGCGGGCGAAAAAGCTGCGGTGTCGCGGACCATGTGCTCCCCATCGAGGCCGCTTACCGCTTGCCTGCTTAACCGAAAGCTAGAGTACATGTTTCTGTTCTCGGAGGATAACGGCAACCTCTGGCACCTCCCCACGTGTCGTCTCGAGCGGGCGTTTCGGTCGCTTCCTGGGCCACTGAATCAGCAGCTGGACAACCTCCTCGAGCACCACTGGGCATCCGCGCTGAGCATCATCAGGTACCGGTTTGTAGGAGGGGAGCACTACGCAATCCGTATCGATGTCGACTCCCTTCTCAGTGGCCTTGGTGTAGGGGAGCAGCCCGTGAAGCGTTCGTCGCTGGAGTACAGCTCGGCATTGCGGCTGATGCTCGGGTGCCTCGGCGAGAGCTGTCCTCCTTCATTTCCCAGAGAGAATGCTCTTTGCGAGGCGTTAGATGACTTGGGCTTAGTCGTAACTGGAGCGCAGACTCACGAGTGTGTTTGGTGCGCGATCCTGTTGCTTTGCGGACTTCTAAGCCGCACATCGGAGGGAGCATGCGCGGCTGCCATCTACTCCATAATAGAGTCGCTTGGTGACAAGCTTACCTCCAGTCTGGCTCCAGATCCATACCGGCAGGCCGACGCCGTGCAGCACTTTTTATCGCGCTTCTATACCCTGCGACGGTCAACACCTGCAGCATTCCGCCACGCACTTCGGCTGATGGCAACGAAGATGTCTGTGTGTAGCCTCGCCGATGTCGTGAACTTACTGCGCTCACGTGCGTTTGCCGCGCAATCGCACGGAGCTGCTGAAGACGAAGCACCTGGTGCGCCGCCGCTGATTGAAAGTGGAAGCGCATTTGCTGCTCTATCGGTTCTGTTGAACCTGGCTTCTCAGCGTGCCGACTACAGCCTCCAAGCGGAAACGCCGCTTTTCAGCCTCCTACGCCAGAGCACTGTAGAGGCTCAGCGCGCCGTCACGGCCGCGTTGGACGACGACCACACGCTTTCCAATCGGCCCGCAACACTGCTCGGGTTGATAGAGAGCCACGCCACTTTGTGTGCCTTGGATGAAAAGGACCCCTTCCAGAGCTTCGTGAAGGCCCTTATGAGGGAGGCTTTTCGTGGGAGTGGCGAGGAAGCCAAGCAGGCGTCGCTGGAAGCGCTGGAGCGGCTGATGGCGCAGGATCCGCAGGGCTTTCTCTCTACCTACATCGTAACAGACTTTCACCTTAACGCAGAGTGCCGGCCGTACATTATTGTCTTCCTTGCTCACTTCGTTAGAAACTTCCCATACGAGGCCTATACCGTGTTTAGCACAATCGCGGACATATTTGTGAGCGGTCTGAGCGATCTTTCTTCCGCCAGCAAGGACGCTGCGGCCATCTATCATACTGCTGTGTCGCAGCTGCTCCGCGTCACGGCCGCGTCGCTCCCCAGCGTATCGCTACAGCAGAGCCTGCGGCACGTGGCTGTGGGCCGAAGCGACGGCAAAGTGGTGGTGTACAACGTGAAGGCAGCATCGATCGTAACCGCCTTCCAGGCTCACTCAGCGCCGGTTTTGGGGGTTGCCTACAGTGGCAACACATCAACTCTTGATATCGCCACCATCGCCGAGACTCTGGACGAGATCAAGGTGTGGCGGTCGCCAAATCAGTCGTCTTCCCTCACCAGCTTCTTCAGCGGCAGCGGGAGCGCGAGCTTCAAGCTGGTTACCGCCGTGCCTGTGCCGTCGATGGGTCTGCGTGGAGAAAGCGTGTCGCTCCTCATCAAGTTCTTTCAGCTCAACTGGCTGTCGCCGCAGTGTGTCGAGTTTTCTTCTCCGTGGCACGGTAAGGTGCAAGTGGCGCTGCCGTGAGCTCCATTGCCTTCTCCCAGGTGTCGGTGTGCGTGTGCGCTTGGCTCGATAGTGGAGCAACTTGGACCGGGTGAAATTATGCGTCGCGCAGGCAAGGTGTAAGAGCGAAGAAAGAGAAGAGCAATCATGTAGAGTAGGGCGGGCTCGCAGCGCAAGAGCAGCGAGTGTTTGGCAAGATGGCTGCTGCAGTGCCACAAGTGTCATGTGCGGCGGGTTACCATAGGGGAGGGGGAGAAAACAGAACAATGCGCCTTTCCCCCACTACGCTTGCCTCCGAGCAATACAGTGTATCGCCGATGCGCCGATGCCTCCTGGCACAGCGCTGTGCTCGCACCCTCCATCCTCGTCCCCGCTCTTCTTCTCACCTATTCCGGTGATTACCGGCTGCCGTATCCCGGGGAAAATGGTGGACGGCGCTGGTTGCACAGGAAACTCTTCACACGGACACACACGCACAGTAAGGATCACGCAAGTGCAGCATGTCTAGGGCAACGGGCAACAGCAACGCCGTTATAGAGGGCGGTGCGTCTGTGCCGAATAAGGAGGAGAACCTTCCGGTTCTCGCACGTGTGATAAACCACCTTCTTACGCCGGGCTCGTCCCTGTCGCCTATCGTGTGGATCAGCTTTAATCTAATCATGCTGGCCCTCTTCGGGCTCTGGCTCATGTTTGTGTTCGCGATGCACGATAACATTCACGTCTGGGCTTTTGGCTTCCTAGGGCTGGGCCTGACCGCCTCCACGAACTGGCTCATGAAGATCATCTTCAGCTCTGGCTTGGACTTTGCCTCCCAGCAGCAGCGTGAGGCAGTGGAGAGGGAGAGCAAAGACAAAAAGAATGATTAGCACGTTTTGTTGTCCTTTGTCGGCTCGACCGGTATTGCACACAGATGAGTAATGAAATGGATCACATGAATCTGCCGAGCTGCTCTGTGACACATGTCCTGCTGGCTTTTTTTGTCACTGTTCGGTGCCGCTCATTGTTTCTCGGCGCTGAACGCACTTCGCCGCTCCCTGCGGTTGGGCAGGTGACAGCGCACAGTGAGCTGTTTTCCATAATGGCCGAAGAGAAGCCAGCGCGAACGCCGTTGGGCTGCGCACTTGAAGGAAGCTCCAAGGCGTGTGCAGCTGCTGATGGCTTGCGCCACCTCTCCACCCACCCACCCACCCCCCTTTTCTCCTCTCTTGTTTTCGCTCGCATTTGGCGTGCCCGCACGTCGTCTCCGTGGTGAGCACCTTTTGTGGTCGTCAAACGCGCGACGACGCCCCCATTCATTGCTGGTGTGTACGTGGGCTTCGCATCACACCGATGTTACGCGCACTCCCTGGAACAAGAGGAGAGAAAGAGCGTGCGAAGCCGTAAAAGGAACGTTGGAAAGGCGCGGCGACCAAGATCACGCATGTGGCGCACGTCATGCGCGGCGCGCTCGAAGGCGCTGTCCCCGTACGCGCAGGCGCTGAAGCAGGTGGCACTGAAAGGTGTCGTGGCGATGGGCCCTAGTGCAAAGGAGATGGAGATCGATATGTACAGAAGGGGAACCCTACCTGCCGACTACCGGCCCCCTGTGCAAGGCAAATGGGATGACACCATTGAGCGCTGGGCCTACGCGTGGCAGTTTCCCGCCGAGGAAGAAGTGGAGGACGTGGTCACTTCAGTGGAGAGGAACGGTAAGGCCATGCAGGACCTACTCGAGTTCGGGGAGCGCCTTGCGAGCTCTCCACCGTCGACGGTGCCCAAGTCGGGCCGTCGCTCCACCACATATAAAGTGCCTCTGGCTGCGGCTGACCAGCTGCCCCTCCTGGTGCCCTCGCAGAAGTATGACTTGCTGGAGGGCGACCTCAACAATTTAAGCGGCACTCCAGATGAGGAGGTGCGGCCAGTGATGGCGGTGGAGCAATTCTCGCAGGAAATGAACATTCCGATAGCCTACCTTGACGATGAGTCGGAACGCACAAATGCCAGCAAAGAGTTGAGCGTTATCATGGGTGGCGCAGGTTTGGATTTCACCGAGGAGGGCCTTGTGGTCGTCCTCTCCGCTCTTGCGAGGCAGCACTACTACGATGCAGCACGTGCCATTTTCCTCTTTGCTGCCGATGTGGGTCTCGGACCAAACGCGGAGATGTACAAGGCGCTGATGAAGCACTCGTCTTCGCTAGGAAAGGTTAATGACTCCATGGCACTTATCGAAGAAATGAAAATGCGCGGCATCACGCCACGCATTGGCAACTGGCACGAGCTCATGCGCTCATTCCACAACGCGGGGGACTACTCCGCCGTGGCGCAGATTGTAGACAACATGAAGATGTACGCGAATATTGAGCCGAACGAAGTGACCTTCGCCCTGCAGCTGCGTGCGCTGAGCAAGGACACGTCGCAGATGAACTCCCTGGCGGAGTCCGTGCAGCTCTTTGACCAAATGGAGAACGTGTACGGCTTCATCGCTGCACGGCCTCACTACGATGCGCTCATGTTTTCCTTGAGTCAGAGCCCGGTCCCAGAGATGCGACTCCGCTGCGAAGAGCTGGCACAGAAGATGGAACTCATGGGCATTCCCTGGAACGCCACGACGTATCTAAACCTGATCCGCTCTGCGCAGGTTGTCGGCGATGTCGACGCGGTGGAACGGCATCTCGCAAAAATGCGCGACGACCGTATTCCGGTCAGCATGCTTCACCTTTCCTGGGCTGTTCAAGCGCACGTCCAGCTCCTCATCCGTGCCGATTACGAGCAGATGAAGGAGCAGAAGAGCGACATTTACGCCATGTGGCTCGAGCATATGAACACTTGCTTCGGGATATACGAGCTGGTGGTTCGCCGCGGGTGGGAAATGCAAGCTCCTTTTATCAATTCGCTGCTTCGTCTGTGCTGCCAGACCGCAATTCTGAGCATCGAGCACCTGCCCGACAACACGAGAGCGATCGGCATGTTCGAGGAACAGGCAAATAAGATCTGGGCCGACACGTTCGATGAGTGGCACCTCAAAAAGGATGTGTACAGCTACGAGTGCTATATAGCCCTGCTCGCTCACCAGCAGCGCATCGACGAGGCGGAGAAACTGTTCCAGCAAATGGTCCTGCAGGAAGACTTGGTGCCCAGCCGGCGGACCTACGAGTGCCTCATCTTCATGCATCTCTCTTCCGGCGAGGAGGGCGGCGCCGCGCGGGCGTTGCACTATCTGGAGGCCATGGAGAACGCGAGGATCCCAGTGCGTGCGTCGCTCCTCAAGAAGATTGTCCGCGTGAATAATGCCGCAGGGTACAAGCGCGACATGAAGCGGCGGGCCCGTCGCATCATGCAAGCCCGTGAGGAGTACCTCGCGCGGAAGCAGGAGGGCATCGAGTTCCCACTGCAGCCCTCGCCAGCGGCGGGGGTTGTCCCGGCGGAAGCGAAGGCGGCGACTGTCGTGCAGCCTTTACCCGTTCCAGCTGACACAACGCTGGCATGGTGGGAGCGGTGGAAGAAGACGACAGTGAGCAAACACGAGCTGTTCGCCGAGGAGAACGCCGATGGTACGCCAAAGGGCGAAACGTTTGAGGAGAAGAACGCCGCCCTCACGCAGCTGGGCATCGACTCCGCCTTCAAGACCCCTGCCGATGTCCCGGCGCTGAGCAAGCAACAGCTGCTACCAAAGATACGGCAACAGGAGGGGGAGATTGCGGGCAGCTTGTGGGCGCTGGATGGAAGCGAGCTGGCGTACCCGAAGAGTGGAGGTGGCCCGGAAGGCTGGGGCGTACGACTGTGGCGCGAGCGTGCAATTGTGAAACAGGAGTATCAGGGCATTCTAGACGGCAAGGCAGCTGTGCCGGAGTTCTCTGAGATGGGAAAGGCAGTACGAGTGGCTGGTGACCAGCTAGACATTGAAGAGAGCGGTGCCACGAACCCCGGCGAGCTGTCCGACTGGCGGCAGTACCCGCAGCATCGATACGACGATGGAAGCAAGAAGCCAGCGAGTGAGATGGCGCACGCAGTGCCGCCGTCGGCTGAGTTTGTGTGGCAAGGAGAGCAGCGGGACCCGTTAGCGCCGTACAAGAGCGATGAAGAAATCGCTCTGGAGTCGGACAACACTTTCTACGAACAGATAAAAGAGGAAGCCGCGAGCAGCACAAAGGCCCTCGTTGAGGTTCTTCAGAACAAGGAGGAGGGCGTGGTGAAACTGACTAGCCAGGGACCTACACGCAAGTCCAAGTACGACTACCTGGAGAAGTGGCGTGAGATGTACCGGCACGGTACTCTTGAGGCGCCAGAGGATCCCCCGCTTCGCTTTGGCCGCTCGCCGGACGATCATCATGACTCCCTGGCATCCAGTGTGCGAGACTGGTACCGGCGCAACAGGAAGACCCCTGCCACGCAGGCGCAGCTGCAGCGTTGGGAGGCGGAGGAGGCGCGCAGCACCGAGGAGCGATCGTCCAGGAAGGCGCTGCAGCGAAGCAAGCGCCGCCGACTGCGCACTCGCTAATGAACGGCTAAGTGGAAGAGGGGAGCAGCCCAACGCTGCTTCCCACACCAGTGCATTTTTCTTTTGTTTTCGCAGCTGCGTCTCACAGTACACACACTCTCCACAGACACAGGCACACGGTGGATGATAAGCATGGACATGAGTTGAAGTAAACACGCACGCACCGCCCGCATATGCGCACGGTGTGGAGAGTGCGGCTCTGTTACCGGCAGACTCCATCGCAGAGATGCTTTAGTGGGGCTTCTCCTTCGCTTCACATGGGGCTGACGGATGTGCATGTGCAGCTGCCTGTCGCCTCACGCAGCTGCGTCTCTTCTCCATCGACTCGCTAGCGGTAGTGCAGTTGTCCGGTGCTACCACGCGTTGCGCGCCTCTCTGAGCAAACATTTCAACGATGTGTTTATGCAGCGAGGTCGTCGTCTTCCCACTGTCGTATGTGCCCGACCTCAGCCGCACCGTCTAAGCAGGGTTTCTGAGGCTCCTCTGCTCGTTCTCCACTTTTCTGCCCTCCTTCCTTTCCTCCCTCGTCTGCTCATTCATTGCACCCCTGACGGCGCTCTGCAACGAACGCCGCACTCTTCCTGCCTCCATATATCACCATTGTGGAGACTCGTGTGGAAGCTATCTCTATCCCTCCATGAAAACACATGGATAGTGGGTGAGCAGATCATTACTCACATTCCTCACTCTATCGTAGATAAAAAGACCTTTTACATGCAGCCGTTCATCTCATTCATCGACGCCGTAAAAGACGAGGTGGTGCAGTGGCGGCGCCACATCCACGAGTATCCATATGTTGCGTATGAGGAGCAGCCCACCGCCGACTACGTGGCGGACGTCCTCAGCAGCATGCCCGCACCGCTGGACATTCGCCGGCTGACGCCGAACAGCGTCGTGGCGGACCTGCGGGGTGGCGCTGGCGAGGGACCCATGTACGCCCTGCGCGCCGACATGGATGCACTGCCGCTGCAGGAGGAGAGCGGCGAGCCCTTCAGCTCGAAGCGGCCAGGCGTGATGCACGCGTGTGGCCACGATGCCCACACGGCGATGCTGCTTGGGGCGGTGAAGGTGCTGTGCCAGATGCGCGACCG
>NC_018247.1:736809-739512 GCF_000227135.1 Leishmania donovani | reverse complement strand
CTCGACCGCGACACTCAGGCTCGGGTGCCCTCTCTGATGGAGGAGATCATCGCCGGCATCACGAAGGCGCACGGCGCCCAGTACGAGCTGAGCTGGCTGGAGCCCAACATCGTGACGTACAACGACCCGAAGGCGTACGAAGTGGTGAAGAGCGTAGCTGAGGAAATGCTTGGTAAAGATGCGTTTGTTGTGAAGGAAGAGCCGGGGTTCGGCGTGGAGGACTTCTCGGAGTACCAGGCAGTGATCCCGGGCTGCTTTTCTCTGATAGGCATTCGCGATGAGGCGTTTGGCTCCGTGTACACGGAGCACAGCTCGAAGTTTAAAATTGAGGAGTCAGCTTTGCAGGCCGGTGTGATGATGCACGTGGGCACCATTGTGAAACTGATGATGGAGTGATCGCACATTGCCTCCTTGGCCTGATCGATCCGCGTACGGAATGGGTGGGGAGGAGCAAACGTGCTCGTGTGCTGGCTGAAGCTGGTACTGCTCTTTTTTTTCGTTGTGCATGTTTCGTGTAGTATATCCTCTTTATGCACAGAAACAGCACTGGAAGCAGTCCGTTCCCCCCCCCCCATGCCGCTCCTCTTCATTCTTATTCTGTTCTTTGCTCTGTCTTCTTGTGCTTTATCTTTCAGTTTTGTTTCGGTAATGAAGTTCGCTCCGCTTCTCGACTGGGGGGGGGGGTCTGGCGCATATACCGTCATGCGCTTGAATTTTATCCGTTGTTGCTGCTTCATTCCTCTCCGTAAAGACTGGAAGGGGGGAGGGGGCAGGAGTGGATGACAGGCCTCGAGCGAGGCTGACATTTGCTCGCTGTCGCTGTGGCTGATTGGGCTCATTTCACGCCTTCTCACTCGTTTGATTCATATTGCTGAATTGCTTCTCTTGTAAGGTCGGACGCTGTATCTGGTGCACCCGCGCATGTAGGCGTGTGGCCGTGTGCTGGGGTGCCTCTTTTTCAGTCGCATTTACTGGGTGGTAGTCTTGGAATAGAACTTCGCCTACGCTCATGCGCACACCCGTATGCATACGTTTGCCCTTGTCTCTCTGTCTCTCGTTTTCTTTGGTCTTGGTCTTGCTCTCTTGCCTGATTCCCCCGCCCCTCCTCCCAGCCAAATGTGGAGAGTGCGCACGCATCGATATACGGAACGGGGCCTGCTCCTCTTTTGTCAACAGGTAACTGTCCCTCTTGTTTTACGGAACTGATTTGTGCGCGCGCGTACTTGCATCGAGGAATCCTTCTCTTATGGAAACTCCTTTTTCACGCGGACTCTGATGACACAGAACACATCAGCGTCGCATCTCAGGGTTCAGTACCCACTCTGAGTGTGGGAGGAAGCCAAGCAGCCCCTATACTCGGCTAAAATGCCGAGCCACTTCTGCTGGTGACAGGTTCAAGCGCCTACGACGTGGGGAAGTGAGAGCAATTCATCGCTGCTGATGCTGGAGACCATGTACTGGATGGCGCTGCGTTGGGGGGGGGGGGGCTGCCACAGTGAGCACGCGTGTACCATCCATGACTACTCAGTGTCAGCATGGCTAGCGTGTATCTCGCTTCGCCCTCACACTCCCTACTAGTGTGAAGCCTGAGGCCACCCCGAGAAGGATGAAGCAGGTGGTGCCCGGCATAATGAGAGGGGCTGTGTGCCGACCTGCAGAGCAGCTTGTCGGTAGAGCTTGAGGTAGGGGTCGTGCTCCAATGGCGGAGTCGGCACATTGCTCTGAGGCGTGCCTACGGCTGCTTCGCACCACGCGATGTGGAGACTGTGGCGGGGCGAGGGATCGAGTGGAATTTCGCTCATGTTCTCTGGCAGAGAATGGACACGTTGAAAAAGACAAATCTCTGCACAATGTCCATCCTAGGCACGCACGCGAAAAAACACAGTAGTTGTGTATGTCCACTCGTGGCCGCGTTGCAGCTGTCACGGCCACTTACTCGAAGAGCGAGTGGACTCATCGTACCCATTCTGTCTAGTGTACTGGCTACTGCCTTAAGGCATAGACACATACATGCTGCGTGCAACTCACGTCTGTGCCTTGCACGGGCCGCCATTTTCAACTCCCACACACACACACAAAAGCGCACACCGACTGTGACCTCCTCTGTCGCCTCACCCCTCCCTTCTTCTACCCTCCTCCTTTGCACCCTTAAAGCAATCAAGTAGACCCTATACCCCCCCCGCTATCCACTACTTCATCAGCTTCTTATCCCATCCTCTGCACATCAATCATGACTTCACCGATAAGCGCTCTGATTCAGGAGGTGCATCCGGAGGCTGTGCAGTGGGGCGCCACATCCACGAGTATCCATATGTTGCGTATGAGGAGCAGCCCACCGCCGACTACGTGGCGGACGTCCTCAGCAGCATGCCCGCACAGCTGGACATTCGCCGGCTGACGCCGAACAGCGTCGTGGCGGACCTGCGGGGTGGCGCTGGCGAGGGACCCATGTACGCCCTGCGCGCCGACATGGATGCACTGCCGCTGCAGGAGGAGAGCGGCGAGCCCTTCAGCTCGAAGCGGCCAGGCGTGATGCACGCGTGTGGCCACGATGCCCACACGGCGATGCTGCTTGGGGCGGTGAAGGTGCTGTGCCAGATGCGCGACCGCATCCGTGGGACTGTTCGCTTTGTTTTCCAGCACGCCGAGGAGGTGGTCCCGAGCGGCGCGAAGCAGCTGGTGGGCCTTGGTGTGCTGGATGGC
>NC_018247.1:734943-736710 GCF_000227135.1 Leishmania donovani | reverse complement strand
GGTGGCGCTGGCGAGGGACCCATGTACGCCCTGCGCGCCGACATGGATGCACTGCCGCTGCAGGAGGAGAGCGGCGAGCCCTTCAGCTCGAAGCGGCCAGGCGTGATGCACGCGTGTGGCCACGATGCCCACACGGCGATGCTGCTTGGGGCGGTGAAGGTGCTGTGCCAGATGCGCGACCGCATCCGTGGGACTGTTCGCTTTGTTTTCCAGCACGCCGAGGAGGTGGTCCCGAGCGGCGCGAAGCAGCTGGTGGGCCTTGGTGTGCTGGATGGCGTGTCCATGATCTTTGGGCTGCACGTCGCTGCAGAATACCCTGTCGGCACCATCTCGACCCGACCGGGCACCCTCTGCGGTGCGTGCGACGACTTCGACATTGTGATCCGCGGTGCTGGCGGCCATGCCTCGCAGCCGGAGCTGTGTGTCGACCCCATTCTCATTGCCTCCGAGGTCGTGGCAAACCTCCAGTCCGTTGTATCACGCCGCGTGAGCGCTCTGAAGGCCCCTGTACTGAGCGTGACGCAGATCGTGGGCGGCACCGGTGCGTACAACGTGATTCCGGATACCGTGCGCATGCGCGGCACACTGCGCTGCCTCGACCGCGACACTCAGGCTCGGGTGCCCTCTCTGATGGAGGAGATCATCGCCGGCATCACGAAGGCGCACGGCGCCCAGTACGAGCTGAGCTGGCTGGAGCCCAACATCGTGACGTACAACGACCCGAAGGCGTACGAAGTGGTGAAGAGCGTAGCTGAGGAAATGCTTGGTAAAGATGCGTTTGTTGTGAAGGAAGAGCCGGGGTTCGGCGTGGAGGACTTCTCGGAGTACCAGGCAGTGATCCCGGGCTGCTATGCTTTACTCGGAGCGAAGCCGTACGGCGACGGGAAGGCTCCACTGGCGCACAACTGCATGTTCCGAGTCAACGAGGACGCCTTTGCCCACGGGATCGGGTTGCACGTGAATGTCATCCGCCGTCTGCTGATGGATTCGTCCACGATGCCCACACGGCGATGCTGCTTGGGGCGGTGAAGGTGCTGTGCCAGATGCGCGACCGCATCCGTGGGACTGTTCGCTTTGTTTTCCAGCACGCCGAGGAGGTGGTCCCGAGCGGCGCGAAGCAGCTGGTGGGCCTTGGTGTGCTGGATGGCGTGTCCATGATCTTTGGGCTGCACGTCGCTGCAGAATACCCTGTCGGCACCATCTCGACCCGACCGGGCACCCTCTGCGGTGCGTGCGACGACTTCGACATTGTGATCCGCGGTGCTGGCGGCCATGCCTCGCAGCCGGAGCTGTGTGTCGACCCCATTCTCATTGCCTCCGAGGTCGTGGCAAACCTCCAGTCCGTTGTATCACGCCGCGTGAGCGCTCTGAAGGCCCCTGTACTGAGCGTGACGCAGATCGTGGGCGGCACCGGTGCGTACAACGTGATTCCGGATACCGTGCGCATGCGCGGCACACTGCGCTGCCTCGACCGCGACACTCAGGCTCGGGTGCCCTCTCTGATGGAGGAGATCATCGCCGGCATCACGAAGGCGCACGGCGCCCAGTACGAGCTGAGCTGGCTGGAGCCCAACATCGTGACGTACAACGACCCGAAGGCGTACGAAGTGGTGAAGAGCGTAGCTGAGGAAATGCTTGGTAAAGATGCGTTTGTTGTGAAGGAAGAGCCGGGGTTCGGCGTGGAGGACTTCTCGGAGTACCAGGCAGTGATCCCGGGCTGCTTTTCTCTGATAGGCATTCGCGATGAGGCGTTTGGCTCCGTGTACA
>NC_018247.1:733118-734844 GCF_000227135.1 Leishmania donovani | reverse complement strand
ACGAAGGCGCACGGCGCCCAGTACGAGCTGAGCTGGCTGGAGCCCAACATCGTGACGTACAACGACCCGAAGGCGTACGAAGTGGTGAAGAGCGTAGCTGAGGAAATGCTTGGTAAAGATGCGTTTGTTGTGAAGGAAGAGCCGGGGTTCGGCGTGGAGGACTTCTCGGAGTACCAGGCAGTGATCCCGGGCTGCTATGCTTTACTCGGAGCGAAGCCGTACGGCGACGGGAAGGCTCCACTGGCGCACAACTGCATGTTCCGAGTCAACGAGGACGCCTTTGCCCACGGGATCGGGTTGCACGTGAATGTCATCCGCCGTCTGCTGATGGATTCGTAAGCCTCACCCAAGTGCGTGTTTGCCATCACGCTGACGCCCATCCACGCAGCCCGCGATTGGAGTGAGCGGAGAACGACGACGCAACAGCTGTTTTCCAGCTAACGTCATGGCTGACACTGATGTGCTCCCCTGCGAGAGATTGCGCCGGGCGTGCGCCCCTCTCCATCCTCCTTTTCTCCTCTGTTCGTTGTCGAGGAAGCGCGTTCGTCATTGTGTATTCTCTTCACCCGCTTCTCACATCGATTTCCTCCTTCCCCCTCCCCCCAAAGCGATGCTTTCCTGTGAGGAAAGCATGCCACTGTTTCTTGTTGTACACACACATCATTTGCTTGTTTCTTCTGCCTACTTATCCTACCTTCTTTGCTTGCCAGCCTTGGTCCCTTCCATTCTCCCCGTCCGCGCCACCCTTCCTGTCTCCTCACGTGTGTGGCGATGGTGTGATTGCCATTTCATATATATATCCCTGTTTGCTTTGCTGTCACGCACCCCCCCCTCCTGCACACACAGAGTGAATATGGGTACACCTTATCGACTCCATTATAGAGGCGCTGCCGCCTCTTCCTCTATTTTTTTTTCGAACTTACACGATACTTCACCGCGCCTTCGACAGCTGCTACATGGAGCGCACGCAAACGGGAGATGACGGAGGCCAGAAGACGCAAAGTGCACATACGTGAGCAGCAGAACAGGACAATGAGAAGCAGGGTCCTTCTGCAGCCCTCATAAACGAAGACGCCGCAGTGCTTGCTCCGTCGCAAGTCATCAGTGCCGTTGAAAACCTTCTTGCTGTGACACAGGCAGCAGAAGAGTTGCACATACACATATATATATATGTGTGTGTGTGTCTGAGTGTGTAGGCGCGCTTTCTCGAAGCGACCACGGCTCGTCTTACCCCGCCCTTTGCCCCCTGTCCCTCACTGAGGGCAATAAGCGACAGGACGGCAACGTCGGATCCCTGCCATGTCGATCACTTCCACAATTACCGTCTCGCTCTGTTGGGCATGCGTCATGCAACACATCGCTTATCTTTTTTTGTGTTCCCTACTTAGCGCTTAGCACCCAATTCACCTGGCTCATGTCATTTGTGCAGACACTAATCACAGCTGTGCAGCCTGAGGTGGTGCAGTGGCGGCGCCACATCCACGAGTATCCATATGTTGCGTATGAGGAGCAGCCCACCGCCGACTACGTGGCGGACGTCCTCAGCAGCATGCCCGCACCGCTGGACATTCGCCGGCTGACGCCGAACAGCGTCGTGGCGGACCTGCGGGGTGGCGCTGGCGAGGGACCCATGTACGCCCTGCGCGCCGACATGGATGCACTGCCGCTGCAGGAGGAGAGCGGCGAGCCCTTCAGCTCGAAGCGGCCAGGCGTGATGCACGCGTGT
>NC_018247.1:731738-733019 GCF_000227135.1 Leishmania donovani | reverse complement strand
GAGCCCTTCAGCTCGAAGCGGCCAGGCGTGATGCACGCGTGTGGCCACGATGCCCACACGGCGATGCTGCTTGGGGCGGTGAAGGTGCTGTGCCAGATGCGCGACCGCATCCGTGGGACTGTTCGCTTTGTTTTCCAGCACGCCGAGGAGGTGGTCCCGAGCGGCGCGAAGCAGCTGGTGGGCCTTGGTGTGCTGGATGGCGTGTCCATGATCTTTGGGCTGCACGTCGACGTCATGCGTCCCTCCGGGTCAATCTGGTGCCGTATGGGAACGATTATGGGTGCGTGCAACGACTTCGACATTGTGATCCGCGGTGCTGGCGGCCATGCCTCGCAGCCGGAGCTGTGTGTCGACCCCATTCTCATTGCCTCCGAGGTCGTGGCAAACCTCCAGTCCGTTGTATCACGCCGCGTGAGCGCTCTGAAGGCCCCTGTACTGAGCATTACCACCTTCGAGGGCGGGAGAGGAAGCTATAACGTGATTCCGGATACCGTGCGCATGCGCGGCACACTGCGCTGCCTCGACCGCGACACTCAGGCTCGGGTGCCCTCTCTGATGGAGGAGATCATCGCCGGCATCACGAAGGCGCACGGCGCCCAGTACGAGCTGAGCTGGCTGGAGCCCAACATCGTGACGTACAACGACCCGAAGGCGTACGAGGTAGCCAAGGCGGCGGCGGTTCGTCTTGTCGGTGAGGGCAACTATCACGAGCTCTCCACTCCTCTTCTGGGGGTCGCTGATTTTTCGGAATATCAAGCGGTGGTGCCCGGCTGTCTGTGCTGGCTGGGCGTGGGAAACAGCGCTTTGGGAGACGCCAACAATCACAACTACAGCTCAAGGTTCCGAATGAACGAGGCAGGGATGGAGCTTGGTGTGAAGCACCATGTGCTCATAATCGCATCGCTCATGATGCAGACAGAAGGCTCCAAGGAGTAGGTCGACCTTGTCTTCTCCGGTCCTTTTCGTGCGCTCATTCTTTCCATCCCCTGATGACGTGGGGCTACCTGATCCTGGTATCGGTGCCCAGTCTCCCAGCTCTTTGCGGAGAAGCCAAAGAGCCTGCACGCTGCTCGCGAGTACGGCTGTAGCCTCTTGGTGTCAGCGGGCACAGGGCTGGGCTGGCAGTGCGCTGCGAAACGCGCCAACGGTTCAACAATGATACGCACCCAGCTGCTGTGCTTCTGTGTTTGCTGCGCTGCGCTGATGCGGAGCGTACTCCCGGACCGAGTCTGTGCTGCCTGCCGTGGCATCGCAGCGGGCTGAACGTCGCCAAACGGTGCT
>NC_018247.1:707563-730137 GCF_000227135.1 Leishmania donovani | reverse complement strand
GGCGGTGTTTGTGGACTGCGCTCGCGCGTTCGACTGGGTCGATAACGACGCTGTCATCGCGGCGCTGAGGAAGTTCAGCGTAGCGCCGCAACTTACTCGCGGGATCATGGGGACCTCTGAGATGATCGTCGCGCCTGTGTTTGCTTCCACGAGAAGCGGTTGAAGATGGCAAGAGAGCCCGTTAGGCGCATGGCTCCGATTCGACGGCAGGGACGGCTCATCCTAGACGACGAGGATGTAGCCGCGTTGTGGCAGAGGTAGATGAGCTGTGGTTGCGTATGCGTGTACGTGTCCTGACTTGTTCGTGGCAGAAACGGGCACGATGGAAATCTATATATGTATATATATATATATATCCCTTCCGTTTCGGTTCGCCTTTAGACGCGCCCTTTGATCTTACCCTGGCTCTCTGGCCATCTTCCGCCGCCACATTGCAAAGAAACTTCTTTTCTTCTTCGAGCAGCTGCTGAGCAAAGGGCGCAGCATGGATGAACGCCCTCGATTTACTCGCAGCCTCAGCCGCCCCTCATCCCTCTGCTCCCGTCCCGTCCGTCCGTTTGGCCCCTCTCCCCTGCCCACCGCAAAGCGTCTAAACACTCGCGCTCAGCGCCCGTCGTGTTATCCCTCCTGGTGGGGCGACGCACAAGCGAGGAAGCTGCCCTCCCTCGGCTGTTTCTCTCCGCAGCGTCTTTAGGGTTTTATTGTTGCTGTCGCTGCGGGCGAGGGCAGACATGTTATGCCGCGAGGCATGTGTGGACGTGTACGCGCAGTCGGATGTATCGATATTTTCATTCGTAGTCGCTGATGCAGGTGTTCTCTTGCTCTCTCTGAGCCAGCGTATTTCTTGGCTAATGAGGCAAGCGTATTATAGACTGCGCGGCATGCTAGCAGACCGCGCAACCGACGGTGGCGGCGCCCGCTGTGGAGCCAAGAGGGATTCATAGATGTTTGTGCATGTGTGTGTGTGTGCGTGGTGTAATGCTGCGGGTGAGCTAGATCTGCGGGGGATGTAACATCTGGCTAAGTGTGAGACGCGGCGCTTAGCCTGGGGTAGGGTGTGGTGCTGCACGCACACGTGCATGAGGATTGAGTGTGTGCGGGTATGTGTGTCGGAGAAAAAAGCAACCTGCTTTGATCGGCTGGCAATGCGCATGCATGTACACCCACCGTCATCTTTTCATCGTGCTCTCACCCCTCCCTCCCTGAATGCCTCTCTCTCCCTCGTCACTTTCCCGCCCTCTCTTTATCATTCCTTTTTCTCGAGCCATCATCACTACCGTCCCCATCATTAGGTGGTGGGTGACAGTCATTCTTCCGTACTTTGTTGGCCATTCCTCTCTCCCTCCCTCCCCCTTCCAACCCTTCCCTCATCCATCACCTATCCGTTACCGTCCGTATGCTCCTTTTGCGCCCCAGGCGGAGTCACTGCGAAGAGGGTGCAGATGGAAATTAGGAGAGGGGGGATTGCCAAAGTGCTTGATATATCTTTCGCTGTCTTGAGACTCTTTCTTTCTCTAGCCATCGTGTTAGTCTTGTTTTGCTGCTCCGTATGTACGCGTGAGGGTGTGTGTGTGCGCATGGCTGGGACGGAGGTATTTTTCGCTCAGCATATAAAGTTGTTTGAAGTCATCGTCGTTTCGCCATGATGGACCGCGTCTGTTGCCCGGGGGGAGGGGTGGGGAATGCTCCCCAGGAGGCGCGTCACCCCTGTCGAATCCCTTGCCGCTCCTCTCTCTACTTGCGGCCCTGCTACGTATAGAGGAAGCCTCTCAAGGAAGTGTGCCTGTTACCCGCTAAACCCCCCCGTGTTGTACACAGTTTCCAAGTATAAATGTACGTTTCAATCAAAGCACAGGTGCATCCACCACACTCACTGCCTCACAGATGCCGCGCAGTCTCTGACCCGCACAGACTGCGTCCTTTTCTCCTTGTCTTTTTATCGTATATATTGTCTATGTGTCTGTGTCTGTGGCAGAAACCCGTGCCTTCGTTCTCGGAGAGCATGGAGAGGACGTGGCAAGTCGTCGTACACACACACACTCCGACGAGCCGCACGCAATGTCGTCATTCCTGGTTCCACGCCTCGCTTCACCTACCACGCCCTTCTCCCTCTTCTCTCTGCTCCCATTGCTATCGAGTAGTTCACGGCACATGTGCAAGCAGCGAGCTTTTTTTACGGAGTCGCGATCCGTGAAGAAAAACGACGAAGAAGCGCACCCAAGCTGTAGATCGTGTGCGGCGCTTATCAGTCAGCTGGCGAAGAAAGGAGCGAAGAGGTTCAAAGGGATCTCCGGCGTCCAACAATGCTGTTGACAGCGTCGCGAGCCCTCCTGCAGCAAGCGGGAAAGATGCCCACCGCGCTTCACTGGATGCGCCGCATCGCCGCGCGTGTGCCGAAATCTGGGCTCTCGGGGTCCCAGCTGCAGGCGCTTCTGGATGATGAGTTTCCGTCGTTTTCGCCTTCCGCGGTCGGTGCCGTCACGCTGAAGGAGGCAGTGCTGAGATTCCCTGAGCTGCTTAGTGTGGAGGATGGAAGCCAGCTGCATGCCAAATGGCATGTGCGGCCCACTCACGTGGACAAGACTCAGGAGCAACGCGCGTCGTCCTCCTCAAAGCCCACTGAAACGTATACATTGTCCATGATGAAGCTTCAGCAGTTCTGCACGAAGCGAGCGCGCATGCATCACAACACGTACATGCCACTCGAGTACGTGCTCAGCAAGGCCGATATCAATGATGTGGACATTGTCGGAGAAGTACTGCACAACCCGGACGCTGCGCTCGATGTGCAGGCGGGGGTGCGCATTAAGCCGAAGCGCACGCCGCGTGCAGTTGTAGCCTTTGTCGACGGAGATGCGCTTCCCGCCGTTGCCGTCGATGAAATGTGCAATGAGCTGAACGTGTTGAAGGAGTCGAGCATCGTGACCATTGTGCGGCAGCCGGGCAGCCATGCGCTTTCGGCTGTCGACATTGTGTGCCCTGACGTCATTCCGACTTATCTGAGCATTGAGAAGCACGCGCACGAGCTGCGGCTGCGGAGGCCGAATGTGCGCCACGACGTCGTGTACATGTGTGCTGCCTCACAGTTCAACATCTACGCAGACCGCGTGGCTCCTCTAAACGACTTCCCTGATGCGGACGTGTACGTATGCTGCCCGAGCATGATAGCGCTGGTTAAGCCAAAGAAGGTGATTCCGTTCGAGTGAGGCTCCGCGTCGTGTGGCGTCGATCAATGTGGTTACCGGTGCCCTCCTGCAAGCGAGTGTGTGTTGGTGTTTTTGAGCAAGCGCCGTTGGCAAGCATTAACGGATACGTTTCACCTCTGCTGTCTTCGTATCAGGCGAGGGAGGAGCAGCGTTTCTTGAGGCACAGAGACAATCCGTTGCGGCGCGGGCTGCCGCACACGACCGTCTTCGCATTTTCCGTTATTTGGTGTCTCCCGCCACGCTTCGCCACAGAGAGGAAGAAAAATGAAGATCAAAAGGTGGCGTGGTGATGTGCTTTGTGCGCAGTACTGCTGCTGCCGCGGCATTACCACAGTCGCCATCCTGGCTAGCGGTGAGGGTGGATGGAAAAGACGTCTGTATGTCTCACACTCGAACTCATCTTTTTTTTTTAATGGTGGTGGTGTTGACAATGACGGCTTCTTCCGCACTCACAGACGCGCACACACGCGCGCAAGGATCAATGGGCGTGGGGGCGGCCCTTTGTGGTTCATGCCCCCGCCACCTTCATTGCCGAGCTCTGCCATCTCTCCCCTTTTTTCTCTGGCTGTGTATATCCCGTGTGGCTTGCACGTGTGCGGCGAGCAACGCAGAACGTGAAGGGAAAGAAGAAAGGGATTCAGCCTTCGTGGAACCACAAGAGCGCCTGCACAGCGAGGTCAATCAGCACTCCAACTGCAGCTGCCATTCTATGCGTGTGCGAAGATGTTTCGGCGATGCCTGCTTACACGGCTCGTGCGTCGCTCGCTGGTCCTCTTTTCGGATGAAAAAGAAGCACTTTTCGAGCGGTATAGCGAGATTGAAAACGCCCACTCGCGACGCATTGAAGCACTGAAGGACGCGGGTCTCTTCAATGATGAGTGGATTGCCACGGAGAAGGTGCATGGCGCCAACTTCGGCATCTACTCAACAGAGCATGGGAAGACTATTCAGTACGCGAAGCGGAGCGGCATCATGCCACCGTACGAGCACTTTTTCGGCTACCACATCCTCATACCTGATCTCGTGAGGTATGTCAAGCAAGGGCGAGAACTGCTTACGGAACAGCTCGGCATGTCGCCCAGCACCGTAATCATCAACGGTGAGCTCTTTGGTGGCAAGTACGACCATCCGAGCGTGCCGAAGCGGCGGCAGAACGTGATGGTGGCCGGCAGGCCACGCACCATCACGGCTGTGCAGAACAATGCCTTTCCTCAGTACTGCCCAGACCTGCATTTCTACGCCTTTGACATCAAGTACCGGAGGACCGAAGAGGAGGAGTACTGCACCATGACATACGACCAAGCCTTGGCCATCTTCGAGAAAATTTCGGGCCTTCTCTACGCGAAGGCTATCATTCGAGGGCCGCTGAGCAAGGTGGCCGCGTTCGACGTGGAAAACTTCGTCACGACAATTCCGCCGCTGGTGGGCATGGGCGACTACCCGCTCAAGGGGAACTGGGCGGAGGGCCTCGTTGTAAAACACTGCCGTCGCGGCGAGCCCGGCTTCGACGCAAAGGGCCTCACCATCATGAAGTTCAAGTGCACCGCCTTCCAGGAAATCTCGACCGATCGCCGCCAGGGACCGCGCGTAGACGCGCTGGAGGAGGTTCGGCGGCAGTCCATAAAAGTCTCCGGCGTACAGCTGCCGGACATGGAGAGCGTCATTCGCGACCCCGAGGTGCGCCAAGCGACACATCACCTGCTCGACCACGTGTGTGAGAATCGCCTCCAGAGTGTCTTGTCCAAGATCGGTACAGGCCCGTTCGAGACGCAGTCCATGACCCCCACAGAGCTCTCCACGCTGCTAGCAAAGGATGCGCTGAAGGACTTCTTGAAGGAGGCGGATGCAAAGATCGTCAACACGCCGCTACTCGTGCGCCGCGAGATGGCCCGCTACGTTCTTTTTGAGGCGCGCAGGTACGTAGCCAGTAGATGGAAGGACGTCGTTGGGCAGCAAAGGGAGGCAGACGGGGAGTCGTGACCGCCGCAGTCGCTCACTCACTGTCTCTCTCCCTCTTGCCCTTTCTGCGTTTGTGTGAATGGAGCCCTTGCTTCCCCCATATGCACATCCCCATCTTCCCTGGCGGCGCGTGTGCTAGGCGCTGAGCTGCCTTTGCGCCATGCTGCTGAAGAAGGGCGTTGTGAGAGCGACCAGCGAAACCCGTGCTCTCATGCCTCTGCAAGAACAACGCCACAGACAACAAAAAGCGAACAGCGAAAAAGACGCGGCGGCGTCCGGTGCATGGGAAACGTTTGAGGTGCTATCGCCTTTTCCCATGTGCGAGCGGATCGGCATCGTAGCTCTCTCTCTCTCTCGTACAGGTGAGGTGGAGGGGAGTCACTGCTGGAGGTCATCTGCTGCTCCCCTGCCCCTCATCTCTCTCGTCGGCTGCCCACGCTTTTTCTTTTTTCAAACTTCCATGTCTGGTGTTTTCGTCTGCGTGCTCCCCACCCCAACCCACTCTTTCCCATTCTCTCTCTCTCGTGCACTCGCAAATGCTTACACGCGCACCGCCTTACGAGTTCCGCTCAACGCATGCAGCGGTGTGTCCGCATATACCCTCACACATCTATGAGCACACACACGCACGCGTATAGTTATATATCCACGGCAGTATCAGTCCCCCTCCCCCTCATCGGTCTTTCCTCTCTACAGCCTTCCATTGGGGGGCACACTACCTAGACAGCAGCGTGGCAGAGTGCACGGAGTTGACGCCTTGTCCCTTCTGCCCCCCACTCTTTCTCTTAGACGAAACGGAGCCTAAATCGATAGGCACCGTTGGCAGCTGTCTAGGAAGCAGCGTACGCCACTCTCTTTCTCCTTCCATCTCCACTGCGAGCGGAGAGAGGGGTGGGGCAAAGAGAGAGAGAGCGGCTTCGACTTGCCCCCTCCCCGTTCCCCCCTTCCACTCACTCGTGAGGTGTCAGCGATCACTCGCGTTCAACTCTTTTCTGTGCAACCGCACCTGCATACGACTTTGTCAGCGCGTTCTTCAGGCGTACAGTAATGCGGGCTATTCGGCGCTGCTCGTCAGTGTCGCCTGCTAGGACACCACCGGCTGCTGCTGCTGTGAGCCAGCTCCGCTGGGCGGCGGACGAGGTCCGTGCACAGGTGCCTCGAAGCTGCGTGCTGGCGCGTTGGACAGGGACCGGCGCGGCGGCAACGCAGCCAAATCAGAGTCTGCTGGGCAAAGGCATGAGCTTTGCCTCTGGCCTGCTGCGTGACATCTCTCCCTCCACCCGAAGTGCCTCCACAAACGCGGCCATCGACTCCACCGTAGGCGATGTCCTATGGGACTTGTGCGAGCGCATGGACTACTACGTCCAGTACAACATTCCCTCCAGTTGGCAGGTGACGGAGCTGCTGCGCGACAATAGCATTGCCATCCAGTGTAGCCCACCACCGCCCACGGAGGCAGCGGAGGGGTCGGGTGCAGCTGTGCACGGTATTTCACTTAACTGCTTTGCATACAAGCAGCGCGTAAAGCAGGCAGACAGCGTTCGGCTTCTGCACGTCTTCCTGAAGCGCTTCAACGCATCGGTGAACAACTCGCTGGAGTTGCTGTCCGAGGGTCACCCGCCGCCGCCGCTAGCGGAAGTGAGGATACCCGCCAATGGTAGCAGCGGTGGTGCTGTGGATGCCAGAACGGTGACGAGCGCTCACTCGCGTGACACCGGTGACGACGAGGGCACGTGCCAGACGCTCGCCAAGCAGCTGAACAGCGCGGTGGCGGAGGTCACCTTTACGCCAGGCCCCGGCCAGCCACTTGCCCATGGTTTGTGCCGCGCTTTCTACAACTCCAATGGCCGATTCCACTACGTTATCGTTGTCGCGGTGCCGGAGGAGGAGTACGCTAACTCGCTCGACCTCATGATCCACGCTTTGGCTTCGGTTGTCGAGAGTCGTGTGGAGGCTGCGGCGAAGAGGACATAACGCCAGCCACGGCAGAAGGTGAGGGGATGGGTGGGGAGAGAACAAGAAGGATACGCCTCCATTCGCTGGGCCGAAAAACGAGGTGTCCACCCTCCCCACCCACCCACCCTGTATCACTCCCGCTCTGCACTACTCGTCCATTCTTCCCTCAGTGTCGTCTCCTCATTCCTCCTCCTCCCGCTGCAGGGTGTGTCTCTCCGCGTCAGTTTTCAATTTCTTCACAGTGAATGTCAGCACGCCCGTGAGGGCGTGTCTGCGAGTGTCGGTGTTTGTGTGGGCGTGCGTGTGGGGGGAAGGGGGGGTTGGCGCAGCAGATGTACTACTCACTGACGTACACTACAAGTCGTTCCGTTTCGCTTTCTGTCTCTCCCCTCGGGTGTGTATGCGTGTGTGTCAGTCTCTCGCCCCCCACCCTTCCTCCCGTCTTTGCCCCTCTCACATAAATGGGGCCACACGAATGCGCGTATTTGTGCGTGTGCTGGTGTTTTGTTGGCGCACAGCGACGACATGAAGAGAGATGGATCGATCGAACCGCTGCGAACCTCTCGTTGTGGCAGCCGCGTGGGGTCGTGAGGAAGCACGGCGGATCAGCTTTGTGTCTGTGTGGCCCTCTAGCACCCTGTCGCTGCCCCTTTATCGCCATGATCGGCTGATGCGCCTCAGAGCCTTCCATTCGTCCCTCCCTCTTTGGCCTCCTCAATCCTGTCTTGTCAAGGCAGCCTCAGCCATGTCTGTCTCTCTACCTCCTCCGAGCACCGAGGAGCACGGTGCGGTACAGCTGCACGAGCACAGCAACGCCAACCTTCTCAAGATCGACACCCATGACACATACTCCACTGTAGGCACCATCAAGAAGCTCATTGTGAAAGCTCTACCAGCGGAGCAACGCGAAGCACCGCCGCAGCCGCTTCTCAAAGGGCTTATTCGCATCAACAAGAATCCCAAGAATGCGTACCTCTTCATGGCCTTCAAGACCCCTGAGGACCGCGCGGCCGCCTCCGCCGTGCTGCAGACCATCTCCCACCGTGGCCGCCCGTGGACGGAGACGTCGGTATCGCCACGCGACTTGGAGCTCACCCACAAGGGTGGTGTGAAGCGCCGGCGCGACGGCGACGACGGCGATGGGAGTAGTAAGCTGACACAGTACGAGCACCTTCACATGGAGGAACAGCTGAACCGCAAGAAGCGGCACTGTCTTAACGTGATGCGGAGAATTCTGCCCGCCGGCGTGTATGGCTACGCCGCCTTCCAAGATCGCTTTGCCGGCATCCTCACGAGTCCTGTAACGGAGGGCTACCGCAACCACGTCAACCTGTCGTTTGGGTTCTGCGCAGATGGCAGCACGCCGGCGTTGGGCTTCCAGCAGGGCTCTCTCGTGGAGGGAACAGCCGCCGTCCTCCCCGCCACGCTGCCTGATAAGGACATTGTGACGATGAACTCTGCCGCCAAGGTGGTGGCCGCAGCGCTGATGGACGTGTGCATGGAGTTCAGAGACGTCGCGAAGGGAGGTCTCGACGTCTTTAATAAGGTTAAGGCCAGCGGGTTCTGGCGCAAGCTGCAAGTGCGTCACAACGTAAAGGGCGAGGTGATGATGGACGTAGAGGCGGATGCGGCCAGCACGACCGCGGACGTGTGGGCAGCGGTGCGACAACGCCTCGTGGAAGTCTTTGCGTGTGAGGAGATGCGCGTCAAGCTGGTTGCAGCGACTGGTCTGTCCACAGCGGCCGTGGTGAGCCTCCAGTGCCACACACACACGGGAATCAGCTCCCTGCCTCTCGACGTGCCGCGCGAGGTGCTGTATGGCGCACCCACCCTTACGGAATACCTTGCGGGGCTGTGCTTCGAGCTTAGCCCGACAGCGTTCTTTCAGGTCAACACGCCAGGCATGGAAACGATGATGATGAAGGTGGCTGAGGTGGCTGAGCTGTCGGCGGGCACAACGCTGCTGGACTTGTGTAGTGGGACGGGGACGATTGGACTGACGCTGTCGAAGCACGTGAAGCGCGTTATCGGCATTGAGCTGGTGGAGTCGGCTGTTGCGAATGCGCGGCGAAACGCTCAGCAGAACGGCATCACCAACGCGGAGTTCCATTGCGGACGTGTGGAGCACCTGCTCCCCTCCGTCATCAGTGGCCTACCTGCCGAGGACCGCGGCGACATTGTGGTCATCCTCGACCCTCCCAGGGCTGGGGTGAACAGTACAGTACTGAGGTGGATCCGCGGCATGGAGACGATACGGCGTGTGGTATACATTTCCTGCGAGCAGAGGGCGCTGGAGCGGGATTGCCCTGGGCTGACGAAGCCCAGCACCAAGGCGTATCGAGGCACACCGTTCGAGGTCACTGCAGCTTTTGCTGTCGACCTTTTCCCGCACACACATCACGTGGAGATGGTTGCGGTGCTTACACGTCGCCCAGAGAGCGCTGCAGGCCCTGCAAGCGAGTCGGCACCGGCACCAAAACCGGCGCCGGTGAGTGCGGAACGCGCGGCCGAAGAGGAGGAAACAGTCGCCGACGCTAACGGTGGCTGCGTCGAGTAGCGGAGTCTCACTGTAAATGAAAGGCACAGCGTTGCATGAGGGACTGGCACGCAGACAGATATGCGCGTGTTTATGCTGGTAAGAGAGAGATCACGTAGCGTATGTGTGTGTAAGGCAGGCGCTCCCTCGTGAAAAGCAACGCTAAGCGCTTGTATTGGTGCATCTTGCGCATGTGTGCATCTCCCCGCACAGCCGCACACTCCAGCCGCCCGCCACAGCGAGGAGAACGACGAGCGGTCGCTTGACCATCCTCCCTCGATACCTGTCCCTGCGCATCCCACTTTCCTCTCTGCTCTCATCGTTCTCTCTACCTCTCGCCTACATTCTCGTGCACCCCACGCGCGCTGTCGTGGAAGTGGCCACAAACCCCTGCTCACAGCTACCACCGCCCCCCTCCTCCTGCTTCGAAAGCATACTCACAGCACAGCTGCCCAACGCGCCCTTTGCTGCGTCAGCCACCACTGCGTCCCCTCCTTCCACCTTCACTGTCTCTGCAGTGTCTTCTCTCTTTCTCTAATCCAAAAACGCAAGAGCGCGTTGTACGCAGAGCAGCTTCACCTTTGTGTGGCGGCCGTGTGCATCTGCGTGTGCCCCACAACGAGAATGTCCGCGTGGTCGAGCCGCAATCTGGCCGCGATGCTCAAGGAGCAGAGGGCCTCTCCCGCCACGGTGGTGGCGCCGGAGGACAAAAAGACGAACGGCGATGTGCCGAAACGCCCGGCGGTGTCGGTGGAGCCGAAGAAGCCGGAGCTCCCCGCTCCTGCCGCGGCAGGAGTGCTGGCGGCGGTCTCCACACCTACTCCTGAGACTGTGCCGACCCCTGGGCCTGCTTCCGAGCCAGAGGTGGTGTACACCTCCATAGGCCCTGTGTCGATGCCGCAGGCCCTCGCAAAGCTGGTCACGCCTTCTGAGTTTCGTTTCGCAGGTTCCGTCGAGGCTCCGAAGCCCGTCGCTACCCTGCAGCCCGCCGTGACCCACCAGCCAGCGGAGGCGGCGCCGAAGCCGGTGGCCATTGCCCCACCCATCCCTGTCGCGGCAGCCCCTGCGCCGACCGTCACATCCTCCTCCGATCTGCAGCAGCACCAGTGGAATCCGCCGCAGCCAGTGTACAACCCGCCAGTGAACGACTACATGCCTCGGTACCAGGGTGCCCTGCCGTACGGCGGCGAGCTCGGCAGCGTGCCGCGCTTCTACAGCACCGAGAGGCAGTACAACGCGCAGCCCTACCATCCCACCTACCACACCCCATACTATCGTAGCGGCTACAGCAGCAGCGCCATCCAGTACGATGGGTACAGTGACATGTACCACAGCCACTACCCTGGTCAGGGTGCCCCGCACATGGGCAGTCGCCTGCAGGCCCGCCCGCCGTACTACCCGCCTCGTAATCCCTCGCTGCAGCAGCACCCTGCGGCTCAGTACAACTAAACCTATAAGCAACGATAATGATGCGATGCCGGAATCACAGCGCAGCTCCTCATCGGCGCGTGTGTGCTCATGCGCTGCGTAAACGGTCATCGAAGTGCAGGATAATTTTTTTTATGTGCTTGAGTGAGACGGTGCCTCTAATGGCTTGCTCTTCGCCCTCCTCCTCCCCCATTCTTATTCTCGTCCTCGTCCACCATCGCAGCTTCTGAAGCCGTCCACTTCGTAGCCCACTCGCTCTCTCGCGCACAAGTATCACGCAAGCGCCCCTAATACACTCTTTTCTGTCGGACTCGTGGTAATCTAACGGGCGTTCTCGTTCGCCTTCCTGTGACACCGTTCGCTGCCCCGCACAGCCGACGCTCTAATCCTATCCGGACTTCGTTCTCTTGTCCTCTCCGGGCACGCCGTCTGGCGCCTGCGGAACAACTTCAGCGCCTCCCGTAGGCCTGTGTTGCCCCCGCCCCTCCCTCCGCTCCCGTGTCTGGGCACCTAAATGCGCATGTGCATGAATGGGTACTGCTTTGTACCGCAGCAGCACACGACGTCTGCTGCCCCCTCTTTATGTGACTCACTGCCCTCACCTCTCGCCCCCTCAACCTCGTACCACATTGTTCTTCGCCCGTGTCTGTGTTTCTCTCTCTCGCCTCAAACTCCACTCCGCCCCGCCGTCTCGCGTGCCGGCCGCCTTGCATGCTGCCAACTGTAGTAGCACCGATAGAGAACCACAACTACGCACAGCGTCCCTCATTTCACAGCCCTCACGGATCCAAACCATACCTGTCCCTTGACTCCGGTACCTGTGCGTGTCGTTCCTTCCCTGATACCCCTCTATCACCACCTCATATTCTACGCAGCGGCGGTAAGAATACGTGTGTGTGTGTGTGTGTGTGTTTGCGCACCCATCAGCCCAGCATGTCCTCCGCCGACTCCATGTTCGCAGATGCGGACAAGAAAACGAAGAAGATGTTCTTCAAGGACTTCGAGGGCGCTTTCGACCTTTTCAACAGGGCCGGCGTTCGGTACAAGCTGGACAAGGACTACATGCGCGCCGGCGAGGCCTACTCGCGTGCCGGCGACTGTGCGGTGAAGCTTGGCGACAAGGCGGGCGCCGGTATAGCCTTTGCCGACGCCGCGAATGCCTACAAGAAGATCGACGCGGGCAAGGCCAAGACGATGGTTGACATGGCAGTGCGTCTGCAGCTTGAAAACAACCGCCTGTCCGGCGCGGCGCGGCTTCTCTTCGAGTTCGCTGCCTCTCTCGAGGAACAGGGGTCCGGCATGGACGCTATCCCATATTATGAGCAAGCCATGCAGTACTTCAACGCCGAGGACCAGAAGGCGCAGGCGCAGAAGTGCATGATCGCGATAGGGAAGATCTGCGGCGAGAACGACCAGTATGGCAAAGCCCTCATGTACTACGAACGCATCGCCAACGACATGCTTGGCGGCCCTCTCAAGTTCCAGGCGCAGGACTACTTCCTACGGGCGATGCTATGCCGCTACGCCATGGTAAACAACGACAACCGCTTCGAGAGGAGCGAGGAGTGCCGCGACGCACTGCAGCAGTACATGTCTGCCGACATCTACCTAAAGAACACGCGCGAGGCGGAGTTCCTGCAGCTCATCCTGGAGGCCGTCACCGACAACGACATGGAGAAGTTTGAGCTCGGCGTGTCGCTGCTGCAGGACATTCGAAAGCTGGACGACTGGAAGACGCATGTGCTGCTTGTGGTGAAGCACAACATGGAGAGCCTCACGTAAGTCCATCCATGATTGACGTGAGAGGGAACAAGAGAGTGAGAGTGCGAGAGGCGAATCCCCACCCACTTATGTGGATGTGAGAGCGTGTAGGGGGAGGAACACGGCTAGCTAACTTGAGACAACGCTCTTTCTCTGTGCCCTACGCGTGCAGGCCATTGCTACCTCGCCATCGCTCTTGTCTGCCTCACCTCTCTTCCTCACTCATTATTCTTCTCGTCATCCATCTTCAGGTCTGCCACATTCACATATGCAAGTGCCCTCTGACTAGTGCGCCCTCCCCCCTCCCTACTGCCGTCTCAGCCGCCTCGCTGGGTGTCCGTCTTCGGACATGTGCGCGGTGACTGCGGGGCTTGATGAAGGGCACCGAGACAACGTGGCCTGTGAACAGCGAGCGGCGACGCCTCGATCCCTATGTTCGCTCTCTCCCTGTTGTTTGCTTGCTCTCGTCCATTTCGCTGTGAACTTCGTGTTTGCCGCCTGCGCTACTTGTCGTGCTGTTCGTTTTCACTGGACAGTTGCTGCGACGGTTGGTGTCCGTGTCACGGGACCGACATGCGCGTGCTCATGCCTGCATGTGTCTGTGCGTGAGGCAACGAGATCGCACGTGGCTGGTAGTCGTCTCTCAGCCTTTCCTGTCGCACCCCCGAGTACTCGAGTGCTATGGTGGCGTTGTTTGTCTCGCTGCTTCAGAGGAAGTGTGAAACCCTCTCTTCCATTCTCACGAACAGGCCCCTCCGCTTCATGCCTTGGGCATAGGCTGAGTGGCGGCGAGACAAAGAGGTGCGAGTGTGTGCTTGGTCTCTGAGAGGGTGTTTGCGCCGGGTCACCGAGCTGCTCCTCCTCCCTTCTCTTCTTAGCGACCCTACTCCCCAGGGCGAGGTGAAGAGAGCGCACAAGTTGCTGAGGTCGCCCGTGCTGTCGTGCCAAGGAACTAGTAGTCATAGCTTTTACCGCTGTCCTCCTGTATCTGCAGAGCGCACAGGCAACGACACTCTCAACGCACGGTCTCCCCTCTCTCCCTGCTTGCGCCTACACCTTCGCCTCTCCTCTTGCGATCTGCACATCTTCTCGAAGACCACCCATACACGCATACACGCCTATTCTTTGCTTCGCATACGCTGGCCGGAGACGGACACGTGTGCGGGACCGTATGCATGTGCAGGTGTGTTAGCGAATGGGGTGACGCACACAGAAGCGCACGCGCGCACTCAGACAAGCATGACATCATCCCAGAGTGCCCTGTTGCGCACCCTCCATGATGCCATCACCCACACCTTGCGCAATGCCGACGAGGTTGCGGCACTAGTCGACGCCGCGGTGCAACTCTCCTCCTTACGCTATCGACCCCTCGCATCGTCGTGGGATCTGCCGAAATTGCTCTCGTCCGCGTTACGCACGCAGATCAACACGCGCATGCGCTCGTCTGCGGCAGTGGCGAGCAGCGTCAGTCCAGCCTCTCTGTGTCGCGTGCTGGCAGCGGCGTGGCGGCTGTGTCCGCTGGTGACGTTGCCGCTGCCTCGTGCAGCCGCCGACGGTTGCACCTCACCGACCAGCATTGCTTTGCTTCTGTCGCTCAGCGATGAAGACGTGGAACGGGTGGGACGGGAGATTTCGTCGCTGGAGAACGCTCCGTGTTCTTCGAATGCAGCAGAGCCGTCTGCTCGTGACACAGCAACCGCTGTTGTGACGTCGCTACTGCTCTGCTGGCACATGCTCTGCGCCGAAGCGCAGGAAGTCACTGCAGAGAGCGAGGAAACGTTTCGGCGGGTGTCAGCGACGGTGTGGCGGTGTCTGCAGCGCTGGGCCGCGGCTGACGGCTGTGATGAGATGCGCCGTGCACTCCTCAAAGCATGGGTGGGTACAGTGCTGCGGCGCGCGCTATTGTGCACGAGTGGCTTGTGCGTGATGAGCGCTGTAACGCTGTTGGACACCGTCGTGCCGCCGAGCATAGACACGACGACGCCCATGGCTTTTGCCTCGTGCAATCCGTCGAACAGTGGACTGAGCGAGCTGTGGGCAAGACTGCACCTGCGCGTCTGCCAACACGTCATGGAGGACATGCGCGCGCGTCAAGCCGCCTTCAGCGCAGAGTGGAGTCGCTCCGTCGTGCCGGTGCTCACTCGCGCTTTCGCGCAGGAGCCACCCTTGCTATCCCCCTCCTTCACCAACGTGATACAGTTTGCCGAACCGCTCGACACTTCGCTGGGTGAGCTGATGCGTGTGGTCCACCGTATGCGGCGGTGCGCGCTCGGTAGCAGTGCCACATCGCAGGCGGTTGATCTCGCCTCGTGTGTGAGTGCAGATACCCTGACCCCGCTCTTGTGTTTGGCGCGTCTCTCTCGAAGAATGGCCGAAGCGGGTGTACCGATCGCGCCCTTTGCGACTGCCAGCACGTATCGCGCATACGTGGCGCCGTTAATCGCGGTGTCGCTTCGCTGGGGCCTCGTTGCAGAGGCATGTGTGCTCCTGGATTGGTTCGCCAGCGCGCTGGACGATCGTGGAACGCATTGGCAGCGGCGCCTGCATCGAATCCTGGACAGTCTTACACCAGACGCGTCCTCTGCAACGCCAGGGAACAGCTTGACAAGACTTCACGGACAAGAGGGCGGTCTGCCATACTTCGAGTGGCTTGAAGAGCTTCAGTGCACCTCCTCAACGGCTCTGGACGTGCTGGCCACTTGCGATGATGTCAGGCAGCTGCGGCCGGTATGTGACGCCCTTCTGCGCCACCGCCCTGCGGAGTGGGCCACGGAGGTACTCCAGGACCCGTTTGCCCCATTCTTTATCCTTAGCGGAGTCACGCGCCTGATTGAGGCACTACTGCAGGCCCGCGATGCTCCGCTGGCACGCTTCTACGTGACTCTGCTGGGGCGCCTCCTTCCGCGTTGCCCCTGCCCGACACAACTCCAAGTATTGCTGCGCGTTGTGCATCGCCTGGCCACCGTGCTCACCACCACCCACCTCTCCGCTGCAGACTACGCGGCTCCAGACAGCCTCTACGGAGCGGCCTTGGCAAGGTGGCAACGTCTGAAGACCGCCCTAGAGCACGTGGACGCAGAGCTCTCCGACGCGGACGGCGCGGACGGCTCAAGGCATGTTGACTGGCCACGGCAGAACACCGCGGGTCTTGCGTGGGACGCTCGGAAGCATCTTCAATGTTTCTGCGCGCCCAGAAGAGTAGAGAACGTTCGCACCGCCGCCTCTGCTCAGATCACGCCCCAATCCCCAGCTGTCGCCCTGGGCACCGTTGTGGTGCTCTGCTACGTCCCCGCCGGCTCGCAGAGTGAAGGGGAGGGGCTGCTGTGGCTCCGGCGCACTCGGACCAGCGCCACGTGTCCCTCAGGAGAGCAGCGGGTGCAGGACCAGCAGCTGCTCAGCCTAACGGCGCGCTGCCCTGTGGGGGGAGCGCTGAGGTCATGTGCAGCTGAGATGGCAGACGTGATGAACCGAAACCGAGCACAACTGATGCGGGGCAACGCAAGCGCAGTCGGGGAGACGGGTCGGTGCCTTGACAGCCAAGGCTCACGTGAACTCGCCGCAAGCACAAGCTGCGCGTGCCAGCAAGCAAGCGACGGTGCCGCGGCGCCGATCGAAACGGATGCTCAGCGACAGCGACGGCGCAAGGAGGCGTGGTGGTGTGAACGGTTCGAGCTTGACGATCGTATTGGCCGGGTCGCAGCGTCGATGCAAGATGCCCTCGGCGCGGCGCATATGCTGCTGCTCGGCTACCCCAGTTCCTCTCTCGGTGGCCAGCTGCAAACACTGGCAGCGCGTTTTGCTTGCGAGTGTGTGCGCCTCCGCGGTGCCAGTCACTGCCCTCCTGTGGAGGCCTTGCAGCACGTCACTCTGCAAGTTCTTGCGGCGGCTCCGTACCTGTGGAAAGATAAGACACCGCCTCGTGGGCAGACCACGTGCTGGTACGGCCCCCGCAACGCACGCAGTTGCGCGTGCTGTATGCAGACAGTGAAGCGCGCGCAAAGGATGCTGCTCGAGGCGGTCACGGCTCTGGGGCAGTTGGTCACTGCCGCCACAGCAGCAGCGATGGAGTCCTCTTTGTCGTGTGCACTCGCTAGCGAGCCCGCGAACGTGGAGGAATGCTGGCTGGCGCTGTTGGCGGATAGGTCGGTGCAGGGTGTTGTGGAAGAAATGGTGCCGGCTGTGTTGAACGCGTACTACCGCGAGCTCACCCCAGACGCCGCCGCGAACGCTCCGCGTGATGATGAGGAGCGCCGCCACCACCATGCGGACTTGCTCCTTGTCTCACGCGAGCACGTGTACCTGGTGCTGGACGGAGAGCTGCACGCGCTGCCTTGGGAAGCTCTGGGTGTGTGCCAAGAGCGTAGCGTCTCTCGCGTGCCATCGCTCGAATACCTGAAGTACTGCAGCACCGACGCGTCGGCCGTATCCCTGCAGCGCTTGCTTGTCTACCGCGATGACGCGGCGCTGCAGCACGGCCCCTCCAGCCTTACGGATCTCATCACGCAGCACCCACATTGGGAAGTGGTCTACGGAGAAACGCTGCAGGCAGCAACTGCGGCGGCACGAGACGGCAGCAGCGCCGTCACATCGCCGCTAATGCGCCGCCTCCTCTCCCAGTGTGAGGCGGCGAGCGATCGCATAGACACGTATGTGTACGCTGGTCACAAGGGCGGGGAGCACGTGGCCCCTCGCGGAGCACTGTACGACTGGATTCCCGCTGCAGCCGGAACACCCCCGACGCTGGTGCTGCTGATGGGCTGCAGCTCTGCTCGCATGCAGGCCAGCGCGCTCTACGACTGCTTTGGCCTGCCCTTCGCATACCTCAGTGCAGGCGTGTCGTGCGTTCTGGGTTGCCTGTGGGACGTCACGGACGCTGACATTGACCGCCTCACGGGTCGCTTTCTCCAAGTGGCCAGTCAGACGACGGCGGACGGCGAAGGCATAACCGTCGGGGAGTGCCTGGCGGTGGCGCGCCGGGCCTGCAAGCTGCAGTACCTGACAGGCATGGCCACCGTCTTCTATGGCGTGAACTGTTACGTGACGGCTGCGAGGGAGGACAACAGCAAGGGTGCTGCGTGATGGGCAGTGGCGCTGCTTCTTTCTCTTCCTCTTTCTCTCCTCAGGAATGGGCCCGGCGATGTACGTGTGCGTGGGTGTCCGGCATGCCTTGCGCCCCCTCCCTCTGCACCGGTGCTGCGTGAACGCGCGCACACACGCACACCCCTGCATGCCATGGCGGTGATGATCAGTGCTTTGCCCGTCAGCTCGTTTGTGCTGCTCTTCTCTCTCGTAGAGCTCATCCCGCCCCATCGAGCATCTGGTGCACATGTGCAATTGGTGCCTCTTTCTGTGTCTGCGTATGCGTGTGTGTCTCCGCTTCGTGCCCCCTCCTCCTCCTCTTCCTCGCCCCCTTGTTTTTCCTCACCATCTTCGATGCATCATTGGAACAGGCAACAGCACTGACGGCGTCAAACGAGGGGCTCACATGTATGGCAACGAGGTGCGTGTCATCGCAGGTCATTGGAGTATAAAGGTCGTGCTTCTCCACCTCTGCCGCCAGTCCCTCAGTGGGGCTCCTCAGCGGCAGCGGTGCGCGAGTCTTCGTCTGTGCGCACACAACAGGGGAGAGGGTAACACTCACACATGCACCATCGTGACTTGTCTCGTTTTCTTTTCAGCGTCGTCTGTACAACACATTTCAGAACACGTCCCCGTCTCTCTCGCTTCCCTGCCCTTTATCCTGGCACCGCAGCATGTCACTGCTGCACTCCGGCCATCTCAGACGCAGTGCCTCATCAAACTCGAGCACACGAAGTCCTACGCAACATACGCAGAACAGCGGGTCTACACACATAGCAGTAGCAAAAAGACGACGCCCTTCTTCGATCGCCACATCCGCCGCCTCCTCACTGCCTTCTCTCACGTCCCTCCGCCCTCCCGCGCAGACAAGATGGCAGGTGCAGGTAAGAAGCGCTCTCGCGCTGCACAGGCAGAAGCGGCGCCGGCAGCTGAGGCTGCACAGCCCCAAGTGGAGCCCCCGGCTGACATGGCGGACTCCACCAAGGCGATGGTGAACCGCGAGGAAGAGATGGTCGGCCAGCTGCACGTGCAGCGCGCGCAGACGACAAAGAAGATGACGAACCGGCAGAAGATGCTGGTTCTCGGTGCCCGTAGCATGACGAGCAAGGATCGCCACCTGCTGCTCGACCTGCGTGGCCTCATGCCGCACTCCCGCGAACATCCGAAGATTGGACGCACGAACACCCTTGGCGATGACCTCATCGAGCTGTGCGGACTACATCAATGCAATAGCGTTATGTTCGTCGAGCCGCATCGCAACGATGTCAGTTACCTGTGGATCGGACAGGCCCCCAGCGGTCCGAGCATCAAGATGCAGATAAACAACGTGCACACGGCGGACGAGATTCGTATGGCGGGCAACTGCCTCAAGTACAGTCGTCCGCTTCTCCACTTCGACCGCGACTTTGAGCTACACCCGCACCTCCGTGTGGCCAAGTCGTTGCTGCACATGGCCTTCAACACGCCCCGCTACCACCCCAAGTCAAAGCCGTTTGTAGACCGCATCATGTCGTTCCTGTGGCTTGACAACCACATTTGGGTGCGTAACTATCAAATCGTGCCAACGAGCCCGCCGTCGCTGATGGAGATCGGGCCCCGCTTCACCTTGGAGCCGGTGGCAATCTTCAACGGATGCTGCAAGGGAAGCGTGCTGTGGAAGAGCGCGACGGCGCGGCCACCAACGGAGCAGCGCCGCGACCGCAAACTGCGTCGCCTCGAGAAGCAGCAGGTCAACGAGGTGATCAAAGAGAAGTCCGAGAAGCACAAGGCGCTGCATCCGGCACCTAGCGCCGACCCGCTCGACCTCGTCTTCCGCGACTGAGCATAAGAGAAGGATAAGGGCTGGAAACCGGCAGCGGCATCGTCGCCTCACCTCCTTTGCCGGTGTCTAATAAGCATGTGCGTGTAAGCCACGCAGCGAACCGCAGCGTCATCAATACGCATGCGTCGGCGTGGCAGCGCCTATGCCTGCGATTGTCGACGAAACGTTATCCGCTGTTCTGTGCGAGTGTTGGTGTGCGGAAGCGTATCTTCGGATGAGTGGGCCACTGCTTTCCTGTGCGCGGGCCATCGCCCCTGCGCAGGCTACACGCACACCGCCGCTCAAACTGCAGTGCACGGCCTCAGGCAAAAAGAGAAGAACAAAACGAATCGAGAAGCTCAGCCCATGTGAACGGCGCACGATGCCCCGAAATGGGGGCACCACGCGAACGTTTTCAAGCTGCGCGCGGGGTGCTTAGCCGCCCTCGCACTTGTGCGCGTACACTTACGAGCGTTGGCGAGCGATGTCTCTTGGCAGCAGTCGTCGCGCGAAGAGGGCGTAAGAACCGCACTCGCAGTTCTACCGCCGCCCTTCTGGCACAAAGCAGTGCTCTGGCAGCGGGGAGCGCTTGGGGAAGAGGGCAATAAAGCAAAAGCCCAAGCGTACGGGAGATCGAGGAGTCCAGCGTGCGCGCCCTTGGAGGGGTGCATGGCGTCCTAGCCCACCCCCACCCTTCCTTCGTGCTCCCCATTCCATTCCCCTCTCTCTTCCTCCTCTATCTCTTGCGTCTCGTGAGGTCCATCGCGCACACGCGTTCGCGGCCCTCTCTCCCTCCGTGTCGTGCCTGCGTCAAGAAGGTCACGGTTGTCGCTCACACACACCCGCTCCCCTCTCCCCAACGACCGTCTCCACACTCCATCCCACTCCCACCCATCACTAGGGCAGCGAAGCCGTCAATGCAGCTTGTCAGTGACCTTCAGCAGCGGCCCAAGAAGGGGCGGCTGTCAATCGAGAAAAACATCGTGCCCTTCTACGATCTCTGCACTACAGTGCAGTTTGTTACGTTTCTCATCCACACCGTCACGACCATGATCGGTGCCAGTCGCACCTTCACGCGCTCCATCATCGTCCAGAACGACTTTGAGCTCACGCCGTCCCTCGTGTACAAGACACGCGACTGCTCCTTCAACACGGTGCGCAACATATACGCCTTCAGCGCCGTCGACATGACGTTCACCCAGAGTTCCGTGAACGACGTCTTTGTGGATCAAGCTATACAGATGCGACTCGCCATCTTCGTGTGCGCTGCCACCCTCCTCGTTGGTGGCTTGAACCGCATGCTGGTCGAGGCTAATGTGTTCGTCATCAAGTTTCGCAACTTTTACCTCTGGAAGGACATCATCTCCGCCACGGAGCTGCTGCTGCTCGCCTATGTCATGCAGATCGTGGCGACCGTGCAATATCCAGCCCGTCTGCTGCAGGATTACCTTCGGCACTGCGGGGTGACGGCGAACTCCTACCTGCCCTTCATCAGCACCATCAATCTGTGGGTATTCGCTGGGGTCGGATACCTCACCTACGTGGTAGGCCTTATTCTGTATTTGAACAACGCACTGCCAAAGTACGGCGTGATGACGCCGCAGGAGATTGAAGAGTACAAGGCGTGGGTGCGCAGTCGCCGCGCAGAGCAGGAGCAGGTGCGCATGCTGATCGATGAGGCTAAGAAGGCGCACGCCCGCCTCCACATGCTGAACAGCACCGACTACAAGCATGGTGAAAACAACACCCTTGCCCTGCCGCCGAGTATGATGGGGCCGAATGGTCCCATGTACCCGTACCCATACCCCTACGGTCCCGCGTACCCCGGATACGCTCCCATAGCGCCGTCGATGACGAGTGCAATGACGGACCCACGCCTTCCAGCGCCGCAGCTTTTCGGGGCAGGCATGATGCCGACACCTGGGCAAACGGGTATGATGCCACCTTCTGTGTATGACGGCGAGCAACCACCTCCCGTGGACCCGTCGCCCTACGAGGCGATGGGGCCGCCAGGAGCGACGGCAGCCGTGTCCTCCTCGCCGGGGGGCGCCGTGTCTCTTCCCGCCAACATGCCGCGTAGACGCATTGTGCCTAGCCCCAGTCAGGTGAACCCGCCCATGTACGAGTAGCGTGCACACGGCACTCTCCGATAGACTTAGATGAAAGTGTCCATTAGATGGGCACACGCCAGCATGCGTATGGTCATCCATTGTGCTTGCGTTGCCTCCCTCCCTGTCTTCCTGTCCCTTGTCCGCTACGACCCTCTCGCTGAGTCGATGGCCATGTGTGTGTGTGTGTGGAGGGGAACGGGCGCAGCGAGAGATCGTGATGGGGCTGTGACTTGCCGTTTCGTTCTTGCTTGGCTTTTTGCTGTTTTGTTTGACGTGGCTCATGCGCTTCTCCTCGTTCGCCACTTCATCTGTTCTTGTCCGGCCCGCCCTGAGGCCCTGCCTTCCCCTCTCCTGCCTCTTGTTGCTGTTCACCGTTTCTGCGCGTACGTGCCTTGCTTGCCCTTTCGAAACCCTTTCTGCGCTGTTCTCCGTTAGACCCTCACGCCTGCATTGCTCGTCACCGTATGTCTGTCAAGACGTATCCCTCGTCCACCCGCACTCTGTCTGTCTGTCCACGTCTACCCCGCGGTGACCCTCTCCTCGCCCCTATGCGGCGGCTGCGGCGGTGATGTTCTCCCCTCCCACGGATATCCGCTTGCCAGCCCTCCCACGCACGCCTGCGTTGTTCCTCTCCCCCCCCCCTCTCTCCCCCTCACGTCTCCCTTCTCTTCGGCCCACTCTCTCGCTATCCTCGTTCCGCCACCATCATCACTGCCATCTCTCTACAATACATGTAT